>NW_027106425.1:603289-613637 GCF_000696795.3 Halyomorpha halys | reverse complement strand
TATAATAAATAGCTACAGGCTCCTTATCCATTTCCTTTTCTTATTTTATTATGTTTGCACTTCAATAGGTGTCCACATGTAGACCCATTAAGAAAACCTGCCAGAATTACCAACTGATAGGACTCATCCTATCACCCTAGAAATCCAAGGAGAGAGGATTAGACAAAGTGAGGAGATAACGTACCTCAATGTGAGGATAAGAAGATGATTTGAGACCACTCCTCACCTGGTTTATTTAACAGTAGGGTGACCCTACCATTCGATGGATTATGTAGGATAGGGGGTGCTTTCTGGGGAATCAGGTATTCTGCCACAATAATCATTTACAAATATGTGGTCCAGGAGGAAGCATTCCCTGATATTCTCAGATAAGTATCCCATGCTTGGATCCAGAATCTCATGCAGAATCAGAGGAGACTGGCTACCATGGCTGAACCAAGTAATGTCTCTGGACCACATTCTCAAGGAGGATATTGTTGAAGTGAAAAGGCAGGGGCTAGAACCATTTAAATTGCACTGCCATGAAAAGACCCCAAGCCAGGTTATTTAGAAACACCGGGATATTCGCTCTCATTGAGTTGGGCTTCCTTGGTCTGATTGAGAACAAACCCTTCTTCAGGGGGTTTATCCGTGTGATGGAGGAGGCACACTAGATGGATGCAGACCAGAAGGGTTGGACCTACCGGACGGATGCAGGTGGATAAGGTGCAGTCTCATCTAAAAAGTGCTCAACCGAGTGCTGAACTGCACCACAGTACAAATAAAATTGTACTCTTTTAAAATAAAAAAAATAAAGTTGAAGATTAGCAACAGTGGCATGCGTAACCTTTGTGCACTACCCCACCACTGCAGCCGAACCCTATTTAGCAGAAATGCTAGAGGGGGAAAATAAAATAAAAACTGTTATTATTATTGTAGTCGACTAGACTAATGAAGAGAACCTGCTAGAATTATGAATTCAAGAGTTCCTTAGGTTCAAATGTGAGGAGATACAGCACAAACTCTACCTCATGATTCCTAAATTCAATGCCAATATCCACATTCCTCTACTCTTCAATCTAAGCTTAGCCCAAATGCCCAGCCAACACTAAACTCCCTTCACACACCATTTCACTCACCTTAAAAACTTACAAAATCATGATTTTCAATCTCACTTCTCATTACTTACAAATCTAGTATACAACCTCATCCCTATGCCATAAATGTAATAAATAAAAACCTTTACAATTCGTCTTTGGAATGTGACTAATGCTCAAAATCATATAAACAAACAGCCTTATATGGCAAAAATAATGATGTGGCCCAAGTAATGGTAATCCAGTTAAACAGCAAAAAACTGTTCAACTAACCTCAGTACCAAATTTAAAAAACTGACCAACAGGCATCCTGACGATCATAAATTATATTACCGAGTCAGTAACAACGCAGTATAACATTATGAAGGAATATATTGCCTTTATATTATAATAACAGATGCTATCAAAAATATTAAAAGCTCTGTCAACATAACATAAAGTAGGGAAACATATCATTTGATAATACAGCGAAGTTCAAGCTGCCATTAATAATAAACAAAGTAAAAGACCTTGAGAAACTGTCCAATAATACAAATTAAACTTCTAAATTTAGTGAATGAAAAACAATATTAGACTTCATAATAAACCAGTTAATTTAAACAAAACTAACAATAATTTTCAACTTACATTAGTTATTTGTGGTTTTACATCTTCAGGTTCGGAATAAACGTCTTCATGTGACCTTGTATCCCACATACCATCTTGGCTGTCTTCATCACTTTCTGACTAAAAAGAATTAGGGATAATAATAGACAATTCTAATGACAAAAAATCAGCTTACATACTAAAAAAAAAAAAAAAAACAGGTTCTTTTAAGCTATTATGTGATGACGAGATATGAAAAATTATCATTAAAATTCTAGCAAAAAAAAACACCAAATGTTTGACTAATCAAAAAAATCATTAAATATGATTAAAAAAATAAAATATTAAAAAACAAAGGTCAGTTTAAGAAAGATGGTGATAAAATGGAGACCTGATAAGGGCTTTCAATCCTAGTAATCTTCACTCAACCACCATAATTTTTACTTATATGGGAATTTCTATACCCTATTATGAAGGCCACCACTATAAACGAACTCCTTTGAAATTTCCAGTAGCTTTGCTGAACACATCCAGTAAACAACTCTTAAAATTGTATTCCATTTTGATGGTTGTATTATTTTATATTAATTTTTTTGTTAAAGTAAGAGCTGTAAAAATTAATGTAGTGTAAATAACAGATCTAATTCAGATTTGAGTGAGGAAATAAAATGTAACAAGAAGGGAGATAATACTGTTGAATTAAAAATCTTTTTTAAAAAATATGGTCACTTTAATTCAAGTGAGAAAAGCCTAAATTATCTGTTTTTTCTCAATAAAATATTTTTTTTTAAAATTGAAACAGTAATTAGTCAAGTGATGCACAAATATTAAGATACAATAATGAGAGATTTGCATACAGTACAAATAGTGAGATGTGTAATGAGAAACATATGTTTTGAGTGGGTAAAAAGTGGAAAAACTTTGAAGAAAAGATTCTGATCAGGGTATATTTAGTGAACAAATCTGCAGTAACACATACGGGAATACTCTCAAATTCAAGTGACAGATGATCCTTACTGCTCATTAAGCTACACCTAACATAACTTCTAGCCACTTTATATAACTGTTTTCTTTAACTTGATAACTGTTTTCACCTCAAGTATATAAGACAAAATTATACCGTTTCCAAGGCCAATTGGTCAAAATTTGCAATACTTTGTTGGGCTGCCTGAAGTCTTTATAACAGAAGTTTTTTCCCCATGACTCTGGGTATAAGGAACAAAAACAAAAACAGGGATAACATCTGGAGTTACAAGAAAAACTATTGGAGGATAAACACATGCATGCACACACACTGGTCATCAACATATATATTTTTCACAAAACACATATACATATATTGAAAAAAAAATTAACTACATTAACTCTAATTCAAAGCATGTTAAGAGTATTTTGAGTTTTATTTTAAGAAATAAAATGTACAAGAGTTAAACAGTTAATTCTTGTCTGAAAATGTTAATGATAATGATGTTTGACTTTCATTTCCGGCAATAATAAATTTTTACTTATTTTTATTAATAGATTTTTACTAGTTTAATAGAAAAAGTCCTGAAGAATATAAATCCAATGCCTAATTGAAGAAACCACTTTAGTATAAGTTGAGCACTCTCATTTCATTTAGTTCTTACTAGCTAAAAGACTGTAATTGCCAACATTTTTCTAAACAAGATTATTAAAATAACAAATTATTTTAGAATTCTTGTAGAAAAACAGTGAATAACAAATTTCAATATTGACCCAACAAATCAAAATCAATTGTATGAATCTACTAATTAGAGAGAGAGTCTCTCTATTATATAAAAATGTTTTTAGTGAATACCAAATAATATTTTATTTTACATTCCTAAAGTAATAAAAACATAAAAGATATTATTAAAAAAGAATCACAGAGGAATCAAAATATATCATCTCTATATTATACAAAATAGTTTTTAGTGATGACTGTGTAATATTTTATTCTAGCTGTAAGGTAAAATAATAAAAATGGGTCATAAAAAATTGAGATAAAGAACGTAATAAATTACAATTATAAAATTTGAGCAACAAGTAGTACAATTAAATAATCAGTAGTATAATTAGTAAAATAGGGGTTGGTCCACCATCAGGTGGACAGAGGGTACCTCCCTAGTTATTATTATTTTATTTGAAATATGAATGGATATAAATATGAGGTGATGGACGAAATAAAAAGACACTAGTGGATTTGTTGGTATCACAAAAATAAAGATAAAATGCAAAAGGAAACTTTACATTCAAGAACAATTTTTTCTATTCTGAGGTGTCTCCAGAAATGAGAAAGCAACCAGCGGAGCAGGTTTTCATCCAATTACAAGGTGATAATTTGTAAACTACAAAAGGTTTTGTAAATCTTAGAAAAAATAAAAATTAAAAATCCATTCTCTCATTGCTGCATGACTGCAAAGGGACCAATGGAAAAAAAAAGAAGAAAAAAAGTTCTTTAGAGTACTATACATAGAAGTAGTCTGTGACACCTATCTGAAGTAATTTCTGTAACAGTAATTTCTTTATGACTCCTACTCTCAGTTTGTTCTTATGACGGGATAGAGTCTCTTGCAGCACTTACCAGCAGTCATGCCTATTCAGTATTGCCACTTCCAATTTCAGATCTCAAGGATCAGAGTATCCTCAGCCACACCTGCTATACATTACTGATACTTGGGATCTGCAATTGGAAATGGATATACAGAATAGGCATGACTGCTGGGGTTAGTGCTGCAAGAGACTCTATCCCATCATAAGAACAAACTGAGAGTAGGAATCATAGAGCAATCACACTGTTAGAAGAAATTACTCCATATAGTTCGTTGAAGTGATCTAACAAACAAATGAGGTGTTTTTTGATGAATAATCTGTCCAGAGTGAAGACATCAAGACAATCTACTGAAAAAAAAAAAAAAACAGTGATCAAGATGTATCTAGATCATTTTTTCAAGAATAATAAAACTTTGAACCCAAGCAAGAATATTAGAGATAACTAAACTTGATACTCCCAGCCCATACTTTCTTGGAACAGATTATCATATAAAGAAAAAGTATATTCATTTTACAATAATTAGTCTTTAAAACTATATCACTACTGAGTAATAGATTTAAATGACTAACTGGAAAATCATCTGTTGATGTAGCAGGGTTAGATATACAAGACACTTTTGGGCTATAAATTTCATTGAAATCCGGTCTCCTTTTTCTTTTTCTTCCACTAGGTTGCTGATAAGCACTATAAACTTTATGCTGTCCTGTTTGAGCCGCATGATGAGTTTCTACACTCCGCCAAGAGCCTTCTTCAGACCTCCAAGAAACAGCGGCTAAACCCTTAATCCTTAGTTCTTCAGCTGTTTGCAACAGTGTATTTAATTGTGACTGAAAATAATAATAAAAGAAATAAAGAAATCAGAACATGATGAAATTACACAAAACTATGTACTAGGAATCACAGTACCAACAGATAAAATTGAAAATACACTGAAGGACAAAATTAAAGCACCATCCTTAAATTTGCAATTAATTAATGTTAATTCATATTTATCATACTGCAAAATAGGTTTGGTTGTAAAAAGGCTTTTAAAAAATAAATGTAGTAAATATTTAATATATAAATATTAAAAAAATAAATTTTGAGAAAAAGGACAAAACTAAAACTAATTCTGAAGAATAATAATCAACAAAAAAAAAAAATGTTTTTGTTAAATTTTATTTAAGAGAATTTCAACCTTTGATATGAAACACGTCTATTAAACATCTTTGTGTTCCTTGAGAAAGATTTTTTATGAAGTTCTGAGAAGTTTCATCAAGAACAATCATTTCCAACTGTTCAAGGATTTTTCCATCATACCAGTTGGTTAAAATGATCCAAAATCTCAAATATGTTAAATCACATTTCAAACTCGACTTTAACCTGGCCACAGCAAGCATTTAATTCTAATTTCATATAGATCTACAATACCTGCTTTAGGGGCACTGGCACTATCCTGTATCACCAAGAACCTTTCACTAATGTAGAGGACAAACGACATTAACTGAATGTTCCTCAATTAGGTCTTATAATTACCTTGGCAAAGATGAAAATCTTCCCCACACAACCAATTTGGAGTAGTATCCAAGGAAATTCCATCCAGAATATTAATGAGCCACTTTTAAATACCACTTAACGACCTATATGAGTATACGAGTGGAACCACATACGAGTATATGAACTCTTCCTTGATGGCATCCATATGAATTCATCTCAATCTGAAAATTTAAAACCATGATTCCTCAAATTTTATCTGTAATGATAACTCTTCTCCAATCTTCCAAATGAGCAATTCATATCTTCCTATAGAAACTGAAGCTGAGCCATTTGGTGAGCTATGGTTAAGAGTCCAGAGCCATAGCAAGGCATATCTACACCCTTGGTGAGTTTGAAAAATCTGTGCCCTCCAATACTGAGGGTCTGAACAATTTTTTTTTAGAATTTTTGTAAAATGGTTTTAATATAAAAACACTGTTATTATAAAATAATATTTAATGTGATTTACAACTGTACAAGTAATAAATACAATAAGTAAATATGTTGTATGTTTAATTTACACTTGAAAATCTTGGGAAGGAACCACCCATTGGAGGTAATTATAAAATAAAAGCTAAACCTAAAGCTATTGCTTGATAAATTGCACAAATATGAAAAAAAAGGGGGAGGGATTTTCCAAGGTTAATTTTGTGCTCTTTGTACCTGCACCCTTGGGAGGGTGCATCTTGCCACCACCTAGCTATGGCCCTCAAGAGGTCCACAGGCCAGGTGCTGGGACTTAATGTTATTTTGATTAAGCCTTCTTTGTATAGTCATGCTGGAAATCAAACCACTTCCAACTTGCCTAAAGATTTTTTAAATCATTTCCAGTGATTCTGTGGTTTTGCAGAACCTGATGACAGATTTGTCCATTGTTTTTCTTGTCTGTAGACCTTGGTCGATCCAAGGCTGGTTGGCAAGTTCACTTTTGACTGGCATCTTACCCTTTCTAATATAACGTCATAGCACTAACACTATCACATTCACTTAAACACCTCACTAGATGTATTGAAAACAAAATAAAATGCTTGAAGTTCAGAATAAATGAAACAAAACAAACCAAGGAAAAAGAATGACTGAAACAAATTTTATACAACTTTTTAAGTAAATGAGATTAGATTATTCAGTATGTAAATAAAATAAATAAAGAAAATAAATCATTATTTTACACTTTATTTTTACCATGTACACCTCTAATTACAAAAAATTAGATAAAATAATACAGAAAGATAATCAATTAAATTTTAATAACTAAATTAAGTGGTGCATTAATTTTGTCCATCAATAGTTTTTCTACCATAGCCGGACTCCAAGATTTAAAAATCTAGTGACTTGGACACTAAACAATTTCTACTCCATAATTATTACTGTTGCAACCAAGAACATAAAAATATAAAAGTAAGCTAAGCACATTTAGGTTGGGTTTTATTTTGTTCTTTATTTGGTCAATTTTTAGTTTTCCTCCATGCCCATACTGCATGTATATTTATAATTTCATCATTAAAATTTAAGTTTTCTTTTTCTTTATTTCTAATTTTAATAATAAATTAAACATAATATATTATTAGGCCATAAAAACAAATATATGCATATCACAAACTTCAAAATTTGAGTCTCATCAGAGAATTACACAATAGTATATATTTTAGTACTGAACAATACATATTTTCTGAATGTTTAAAACAGTATATGATTTAAATGTATAGTTATAAGAAAGGATTGTGTACAACCACAATCCAGCCAGAATGTTGACTAGACAGTCCTGCCTTCATCTATCTCCTCCCTTTGGCGTTGCTCCAGCAGTGATGTAAAACTATTGACAGTATACACTCCGATAAAATCATAACTTAAGGTATCAATAGTTCCAAAAATTCTTAAAATAATTTGGTGAGGATAGAACATAGATAGGAAAATATCAATGTCACCACAGACAATTTAATGATTTAATATTCAAAAATCTTTTTGTCTTCATTATTAGGAATCAAGGGAGCTGTTTTGGGCCATGAAACATCAACCTCAGTATTCTATCTTGAATTGAGATGTTATAAGCAGTAGTTCGGTTTTTTATATTGTTTATTTCATCAGCTGTCACTTGAATGTTTTTCAGATTTTTGACATAAATGTACACTTCATATATAGTATTTTTTCAATAAAAATGAAGGTCTAACAAAAACTGACCAGGTGTCATTTGTGAAGCGTAAAAATTTGATTGTTAGATTACCTGAAGATAGTTGAAGCATTGCATGAAGTTTAATTAGTTACCTTGATTTTTGGGAGTCTTATAGTTTTGATAGTCATACAACAGTCATTATGAAATCTAATTGACCAGTTCTAACTTTTTAGAATAGGTGATACTTAATGTATGGAAACTTGTATGACATGCATAAATTTATCCTAACATTTTTGTAAGATAATTAGACCTGTTTTATGTAAAACTTGATGTACCAATGGGAACTTATCTTGTCTGTCTGAATTGTATCTTACATTTTTATGTTCCATTATTTGATAAAAAAAAAAATTAGGTAAAAATATATACCTTTGGACTTACTTAATTTATCTTTCCTTAAAATTATTCATTAAAATTGAGTAATTTAAATGTTATTTATGCTAAAAGAAATTTTAAAAAGCAGTGTTTTGAATGATTCCTATGTAATAGGGGGCAGTAAGAGATTAGTAAGAAAATAAATTTGACAGAACATTCCCAACCTGGATGGAAGTTTTATCTTTAAGATGAATCAATTTTGTTTTTAATTTCATAAGAACCAAATTCATTCATACTTCAAGTTTATTCATTGAGTAGATTCATTATTATTTACTTTTTTGTTTTAAATTCCCAACTATTTTCAATGATAAATTTTGTTTGTGCTTATTGTTTAATATTATTATTTTTTAAATATTGACAAAAAAAGTATTTTTAAAATTTTTAATCTGCCTTAATATAAGTTGAGTTGTTCATGAGAATACCTCACACACTTTTACGGCTTATTGTAACAACACTTTATTGAAAAAAGAGACCATGTTAGTACAATTGGAAAGCACAAGGCCTGATACACAACGAGTAGTTTGTAGATAATTTAGAACCATGGGTCATCCAATCCATTAAATCAGGTGAGTAAAACATTAAAAAATTAAATGACAGAAGCTGTTTAGAAAGGCAGAAAAGGATCAGGAAATACAGCATTATTTTTAAACTAATACTTTCTCTCTTCATAGATTTAATTATAAGGATATCAAGTAAATTCAACATATCACTACCACTCTCAAACACCCTTTTCAATAAATCAAAAATAAATAGGATTAAAAATAAATACTTACATTTTCTACATTAATTTCACCTTTGTACATGAATTCAACTAAGGCCTTAATGTCATCAAACTTTACATCTTTCAGAATAACAATAGGGTCTTTTTCTTCATGTTTAGAAAAAATTGAATCAAAGTATGTACTACAGGCCGACAACATTATCTAAAAAGATAAAATACAAATAAGTTACTTTATAAAGATTAATTCAAATTTAAATTTTTTAAATTATTAATTTATTTATTGTTATTTACAACTGTATAAAAATATATAAAACAAGTAAATTTGCTGTAAGTGATATAATGACATGATACAAATGTGGAGAATTTACCCACTGATAAAACTCCAATAACATTTCTAGAGGAGAAAATATTGAGGCCATCTTCTTTTCAGATGCCCAGGAGGAATATTAGGTAATGAAGGAAAAGCCAGGTTAGAAACGAGTGGGTTTGGGTGGTTGGGAAGTTTATCATGGAAGGATCTGCATCTGCCAAATCGGCAACATATGGAACATTGAGATCCTGATGGATGATTTCAGAGTAAAATTGAAATCAAAAAGTGAGTAAACTCTTAGTAGCATACTTTCTGGAAGAGTAAGAACTCGGTGCCAAAAGTGTAATGTAGGCTTTTGCATGTCTTATTATGCTGTTTCATAACAAATAAACTAAACGATTGTTATTATTGTGTAATGGTTACTATTATGTAAAGATTTAAAACTTTACTTTTAAAACTTTTATAAATATTTTGTCATTTTCTTTGGGTTTTTAGAAAAAATAAAAATATATAAAATAATGTTGTTTTTTTTTTTTAAGTAGTTGGGAAAACGAGCATATCCATACAGCTGTGCTATATATATATTTAGCTCCCTCTATCAAAATTTTATTTTTTTAAATAGCGTTGACATAAATGAAGAGCTTCTGCAAAGTAAAACTTTATGACACTCACTTGGGGCTCAGGGAAAAACAGCAATGTAACCAGAAAATAAAAAGAAACAACTGAAATGAATTATAAACGTTGATGTAATGTTCAAATAAACAAAAGTATTCGAATCAATGTTATTGATGGTTATATTTTGAAATAAAAATTTCTAAATGAAAAACTAAAAAAAAAAAAAGTTTATAACATAAATGAATCTCTGAATCGCCTGAAACACGTTCAAAACATCTGTTCATACTCTTATACCTTTTTTCAATTTCAGACGCTTTTTAAATATTGCTCGATTTAACTATCTTAAAGTCTCCTTTTCCCGTTTTAAGCTAATATTTCAAAAGTGATATAGGACCATCGCTCCCCAGGGGTCTTAGCGAGACGGGTCCGG
>NW_027106425.1:585413-603024 GCF_000696795.3 Halyomorpha halys | reverse complement strand
ATGTCGTACATCGACCAACCTACTTGCTATAATTGTCAATTCAATAAGTCTGATAAGTAAGGCTACCATGGAGGGCGGGAGTCGCGGGTTTCATATTGTTTTCCAATTTCAGGCACTTTTTAAATATTGCTCGATTCAACTATCTTAAAGTCTCCTCTTCCCGTTTTAAGCTAATATTTCAAAAGTGATATAGAACCGTTGATCCCTGGGGTCTTAGCGGATTCAGTTTCATTCACTTCCTATTCTACATTTTCTAGCTCTAGCAATACTTTATTATCATAAATTACAGCAATATCTTTTTGATTTAAATTATATTCGTCCATGTTTTTAACTAATAAATCAATTTTTACTGTAATAGAAAAATATTTTCATAAACCTTTATTCCAGAAAGTAAAAGTAAAGCAAGTAAGAGAGTGGATCAGTATCTATAAAACCAACAAGCTTTGAATTCATGGATACATCTCAGCCAAACAAACAACAAAGCAGCATTCCTGGGAATTACATTTGTGGAGTCAATTATACTGTTATTTCTACCAAAAAAAAATGCCAAACAACAAAGATTGAGACAAGCAGCATTTGTTAAAACATGTAAAATAAGTATCAAACATATCTGAATATTGTAATTACTGTACTGAAATATTCAAGTTGAAAAAAAACTCTTCATTATATATTAGAATCAATCAACAACTATCTACCTAATTAATTGTTGTGTAAATTTCTAAATTTGTTTATTATTATTTTATTTTTATTTTTTCTGAATTAAGGCCGTTATCTCGTTTTATTTTTCAGCCCTGTAAGGCCTGAAATTCAAGTTGAAACGTCAGCACAGATAAATAAGTTTTCTTTATTTGTGTGTCTTCGCTGACGAATATCAGGCATTAGAACAGAAAAGAAGGACCATTTGATAGGAATAATAACGGTTTAGGAATGGTAAGACAGAGTTCTACTACTGGGTAGTTTCTCTACATGCTGTATCATATCATTATGTCATTATAATCAAATTTACTTGTTGTATTTTTTATACAGTTGTAAATATCAATAAATAAATAAAATATATAAGGAATGATAAGACAAGTAGTAGCAGAATCAATTTATAACACTATTAGATATGGAGATGTTAAGATCAACTGAATGAAAGATCTTTGAGAAATTTAAGTACTTGAATATTTTTTGTTTTTTTACAAAAGATTGAAGGTACTGATTAATTTTTAGCAAGGCAGAGAGGGTGGAGTATTGAGATTGAGATCGGACTCTTGATTGGATGAGATTAAGGAAAGCTTCTAGTTAAAAGAAGTTGCTAAGCTATTAATGAACTCATTAAGGCGGTTTCGATAATATATAGATAGGTCTAAGGTCAGAAGCACAGGATTTTGTATGAATACAATTTAACCTACAAATTATGACATTTTTTCAATGTTGTAAGAAATATAGAATTTTGAAGGGATAATCTACACAGGAATTTGATCTGGGCCATAATTAGTTCTGGATTTCAGTGCAGAGGAGAGAATATATATATATTTAAAATTGTGAAATAATTTCAGTTAAACTAAAAAAATAATACAAAGAAATGGAAATCAAAATTTGATGAGTTTTAAAAATATATAACACTTTCAGAGATCATGATAAGCTTCTTAAGAAAAAAAGTTTTACCTTATGAGCACGAAGCGTCCTTCCTTCACATGCTAGGGTTACATCACAAAAACTTTCTCTCTCAAGCAACTGAGCAAACATAACTTGCAAATTCGAATGATGATACTTCCATCTCAAACAGTATTGTTGAGCTGCAGAGTCTATTTGCTCTGGTAATGGCATCTTGCTGTCCTTCAATAGCAGTTCTAAAATATTTTTAAAAAAATTTATTTTAACTGAAAATTTCAATTAAGCAGCAATAAATATTTAAGAATAAATGATATGAAATATATAATGGAGTACATTAAAAAAAATTATATGTAATCAAATCTGAGAAAAAATAATTAGGTAATTCCTGATTCCTGAAGAAAACAAAATGATTCTTGTCACCTTTGCAGTTATTTTCAAAGGCTTGTAGAAAAAAAAATCTACCGGTTCACCATCATAGGTAATAGGTAAAAGGTTTTAATGTGAACTGATTCATTTCTAGCCCTAAATAATAACATTAAGCTGAGATAAAAACAAACACCAAAAATCATCAAGAGAGGTTGGATAGTAGTTTTTTTATTGGCTTCTAATAGCTAGAGCTTAATAAACCAATAAATATTTAGCATACTAAATGTTATTTACTTTGCTAACCTTAAAAACAAGCTATAGAATACCAAACGAATCCTTAAATCAACGCTTGTCAACACCGACCATGCAAGTTAGCCTAAAATACCTTCCTACCAACCCACTAGTACTGATACAACCAGTCCACAGAAGATGGAACAATTCCGCCAACCTACACATTATCACAATGTATCAGTAAGTCCAGTTGAAACTATCCATCGAAATAAAATATCAATACTTAAATAGTATTCATGTAAAATTAATATTGCACAAAAACAACAAATGTAACAGTAAATCAACTACCAAACTAATTCAAAAGAATTGAGAAGAGTTCCAGGAGATTAATTGATATATAATACCAATACAGAAGAAAAGTTCATTTATCTTCTACTTAGTTGTGAAACAAATTAAAGAAGCGTATTTGATTAATAAGGCTTTATTTATATTAAAATCAGCTGGAATAAGAAAATTATTGCCTCCCGAACTATCTTTGCATTCATTTCATCTTCAGCTAACTCATTTTCCACATCAGCTGTTAATGCAGATTCTTCTTTCAGGCTCTGTTCATCATAATTAAAAATAAAGTCGTCAAAAGCAATATTACGTAGAATACAAGCTCTAATAAAGTTATCACTAACATATTTTTTTCTATGAGGTGTAGGTAGTTGATCGTAGACTAATGATTGGAGAAGTTTGTCGGAGGGTGCGGTCAGCAAAGAACAACATAAATAAACAAAACCAAAAATAAATAAATATGGTTTTGTTTATTTATGCTGTTCTTTGCTGACCACACCCACCGACAAACTTCTCCAATAATTATTTTTTTCTATACTTTGTCACACAATTGTTTAAATTTTTGTTTTATAGTAACTATCTACGAGGTCTAAATACATTTAATACAATTAAGACAATAGGATCAAGAAAAAAACATTTACTATTTTGTAAGAAATTTCAAGTAATTCAAGAAAAAGCTTTTCAGATCACAATATATAAATAGATATGTGTAGACGCTTTATAAGCGTCATAGTACAAGATCACAATGTGAAAAGAAAGGTAAAAAAAAGAGAATTACTCCACGTATCTTTACTAGAATTTAATGAATTGTTTACACCAATACTTATGCTTTTTATGATTATTGTTCTAATGTTCACTTTTATTTAAACTTATAAACACACTAATAAAATATTACTAGTAAAAAGAATTTCATTATGTTCAGGGTAAGAAACTTATTATATAATGGAAAGCAGTATTTTTTTTTTTTTTTTAATTTGAGGTGTAACAATTTCATTTTTATTTTTTTGGATGTTTTTCCAAAGTAAATCATAATAAATTTCAAAATGAAGACACAAATATGAAAAGCAAAAAATAATATGCAGTCAAAACAGAATATATTTAAGTAATATAATTACAACAGATGGAAAAAATGTGATACACACCGATTCTATTAAAAAAAAAAAAAATCCTTTCAGTTATTATATTGCTCTGCTTAGTAAGAACCCAGCTTGTTACTAACTGAAAAAGACAAATTATAGCATTTGTGATAAGTCAACCCGCCATTATAGGACCAAATATACTGTATTTTAAAACATTGATATTAAGAAAATTGTTGTACTAACTTTTTTACAATAAATTTGAACAAAAAAGGTACTTTTTCTGATCAAAATGATCATCAAATCTTATATATGACTTTTAGTAAGAAACTAAATTCCTAACGAGAGATCTGGTAAAAAAAAAATATATAAATAGAAATAGAAAAGATGCTGCGTTCTTAAAAAGAAAGAGCAGATTTGTCAATATAATTTCCTTTAATAAGTTTGCCTATTAACTAAAAAAATAATTAATTAAAAACAGTATCTGTCAAAGACAAACGATTACCTAAAGAAACGAGTAACCTCTCGAATTCATAACTCAGCAATCCAAGAATGAGGGAAAAGGCATTCGAAGTACCTACCAAATCCTGAATTAGATTCGACTGTATTGGTGACAACATAGCATTGCCTGGTTCAAAACTAGCTGCATGAACAAACATAATGATGATAGAACTATTTATAGAAAAGCGAGAGCAAATCTGAGATTGAGGGCTCTGAAAATGCTACTGAGCATTCAGAGGCCATCAGCAGGAGCATCAGCAGAAGCACAGAAAAAATATTCTCAAAAAAAAAATGGATTCCATAGGCAATTTTACTATTGAAAAAAAAATAGAAAATATAAAGAATTATATTAATACACCCTTAAACTTTTGGAAGCATGTTATATTCACAGATGAATACATAAATAGAATAAATGTATGAAGTGAATAAAAAGCACAATTTGATAAACATCATATGGGGCTGCTTAGGAGCAAATGGAGTGGGTATAATCAAATTTGTTGAAAGTATCATGAACCATATTAAATTTACAAACATTCTGACAAAAGGCTTAGAGAAAAACTAAAAAGAAGAAAACTTTACTTAGGACAAATTTGGTTTATCTACAACACTTTAAAATGGTTGCGAACACTACCTCAGAGTCCAAAACTCAATTAGTGCTTTTCATTTACCAAATAACTCCAGTATTTTAGACAAAATCATCTAAAGAGTAACATTTTTTTTTTTTTAGGAGGCCAAGTGATTTTAACATTAGCTGTAAAATAAATGAAAATCATCTGAAGAACTATGAAGATTTGATCTTCAAAATAGATAGAAAAAAAAAACACAAATTAATTTCTTAAAACTTTATGAGAGACTTGTATTGTCGATATTTAATCTGTAATATTGCTCCCTCCAAAAGTAGAAATGGTTATTAATATTATAATGTTCCATACAACTTCTAATGACCATAATTGAAGCTCATCTAACTTGCTCTGAAGAAATGTCACATTTTAAAAAAAGTACTTTTCGACAACTGAAATAATGAAAAAAATATATCACATTAATTTGAGCATTCGGGAAAATATAAACTAAATAGTAAATACAAAAGTCAGAAATTAAAAATTATCAAGTTAAAAATTTGATGGTTTCGAAAGTAACTGAAATTTAATAATTTTCCGCATGTGTACAAGAAAGAATGTACATATTCATAGAAACAATGACACAAGTGTAAATAATCCTTCAATTAGACTTTATTTTTAAAATAATAATAAAACTGCAAAAAGCCAACAAGAACCTACGGCTACATAAAACAAAAAAAATTTTAATTCCTTAAAAAATTCAATTTAATGCCACTGAATAAAGTGTTTAAAACTTTAAATGAATAGCTTGGGTCAAAAATGTGACATCACAATTTTAAACAAATAGAATTTTGTCCAAAATGCTCCTTTGTTTCTCTATAAAGCTATTTATTATGTTTGTTTCTCCTTAACATGATTACTTATAACAACACGGAATATTAACAATATAAAACATTAAATAAGAATTTAAAAAAAAATTGATACTGCTCAGTTTTATCAAACTATAGACTGCTAACAATTTTTATCATGAGGTTGTTAAAATTCTCTGCCCCAAGCCCTTCAAATATACTTACTCAACATTTCACCAAAGTGCACTTAAAACTAAGGCACGTGATTCCTCCAGTAGCACATGGTCAAAAATAAATGGCAAAATTTTGTATGGCCTGCATAAACTAAATACATACATTTTATAAAATAAATGAATAATAATTATCGATCAGGCCTAATCTTTACTAAAGAAAATGAATAAAATATCCTTTATAATACCAAGATATGAGTGATCAATCTTAGTGATTTTATTCTGTGAGATACAGTGAAAATTATATCAATCAATGGCACTCTACAGCAACGGTTCCTCAACATTTTTTGCCATGGCACCCTTCTTAACATTTGGCGACACCCTTGTCGAGCTAAAAAAATTTCCTAGCACCCTTATCGAAATAAAAAAATAAATAAAAATGCCGGAACAACTATACTTAAAGCGGTTTAAATATGCAGGAAAATGAGAAAAAAAAACGGTATTAAGTAAATGCTGGAATACATTATATATTTGCTTTTTAAATATATTTTTTCTCGTCTTTTTTTAACATTCTGAGAAAGTGGCATTCGCTAGCAGCACCCCTTGTATACACTTGGGGCACACCAGGGTACTGCAGCACCTATTTTAGGAACCATTTCTCTACAGCAATAATGAAAAAACTATTAAAGTTTTGAAATCATCTTTTAAGTAAATGAGCTGAACTTAAAACCAACCAAGGTGGATTTTTGTTGGGTCTACTGATAGTTTACACTGTGACAATAGTAATCTAGATGACAGTTAGTTAATCCAACAAACAATATTATCTAGATTAAACATGTAACATTCATATTAGCTTCAAGGAAATAGCATGCCCTAAGTTTTGCAGCATGCTACTTAAGTTTCGTATACCTTTAAATGTACTTAATAAAAAGCTAAAAGTAAATAAATAAAATCAATCTATCAAGCAACATTTTGCAGACATTTTTAGAGAAAAAACAGAGTAGTAGACTCAGGCAACTAAATAATAACCATATTTTATTCAATTGTTCACAGCCCATTTTATTTATTATATTATAGTAAACATACTATAATTATATAACATTATAGTAAACCAAAACTTTAATCATACAACCCAGAATAATCAGATGAATACAAACTTTTTAAAAAGCACCCATATATCAATCAGCATTAGAAAAGGGTATTATTTCCTAATTTTGCTTCAATTTCTAATATGTAGTTAATAAAAAAGTAAATTGCTTAATTAAGTGAATCATCAATGACTATAAACATTAGCAATTAAGGAATTTAAAATGAAATATCTAAATGGAAAGCAATTCATTTGTATCATTTAAAACAAAAATAACTTTTTAACAAACAAGATTTAGTTTTCTTATTAAATTAAATTAAACCATATACATCTGGAATGACTTAAAAGAGATAAATATTATAAATTAGAGAAGAATTTGAAATTACTATTCACCAAAGTTATAACCGTCAGAAACAAAAATAATAAAAATTACTATAAACAATATACAAAACAAGTAACAAACAGGATGTAACATATCAAAACTAGAAATATTTTTAATGATATCACTAGCTTTTTATTATAGTAACAAAAAAAAAACTAACTGTGTATGTTTGTAACAAAGATTCAAGTGAAATAGATTGTATGTAACAACATTAATTGAGAACACAATAAACATGGTTACAGATTCTAGGAAAGTTCATAAGAGAAAATATTATGTTTTTAATTTATAAAAGCATAACAGGTAAATTAGGTAGTGTGGATTATCAAAGGCATGGACTAATAGAAACCAAAACTTGATCATGCACCTGACAACATCTGAAATAAAAAATACACCATTGGTATAACAAGCTAAATATAAGTCGAACAACAACATAAAACATTACAATTTATGAAAACCTGATTAATAAACATAAAACATTACAATTAAAAGAAAGCTGGTTAATAAACATAAACAGTTAGTGACAACAATTATATTGCTAAAAAAGTATTATTATAATGAATACGGTAAATCATTAACAGTAATCCATTTCCTCAGATTATTACATTGCTGAGATCATAAGACAAGAGAAAGTTGATATTCTAAACCACAATAAATATGTTACCTATAAGGTCAAACTATGCGATTAACTAATATAAAAATAAAGAAAAGAATACAAGACAACAGCCTAGTTAAATTATAGGACACTCATTTTTCTTTTCATTTTATATGTGTTTTCAAAAAAAGTAAACATTTACTTCACTCAAAAAGTCTATAGCATAAAATCAAGATTAACCAAACCTAGACAAAATACAAATACAGGTCTTTCTATATCAATAAGACCAAAACACACTAATTAACATCAAACCAATTTAAATAAACAGAGAAACTGACTGACAACAAAAGTTGAAACAACTACAACCGATAATATATCTATTTCATATTAATACTATAAAAGAAACATTTGATCACCATTTACTTATATTATAAATCATTAAAAGCATGGTGTTCAGAACAACACACATTTACTGAAACTAACATCTATATCATACACTGAACAAATACTTGATTACTGTTTGTTTATAATGCCACTTACTTTAAAACAATTTAAATTTAATTGTTGTTATAAATTAGGATGAACATTTAGATACAAACAACAAAAACACCAAAATAATAAGAAATTCGTTTAATACGCGATATTCGTTATTAAATTACACATGTAACACAATTAATTCAGAACAAAACAAACATTACTTACTTGAACAAGTTGATCTTTCAGGTATTTCAGTTCTATACGCAATTACAAATATTTCCTAAATAATCCTCTTGGAAGAAACAAACATTTGATGTCTAAGGTATTAAACAAATTCGCTTATGCTCAAGCAATAACATTTCTTTGAACACTCTCATCACACACACTGAACTTGAGCTTCTTATCAATCATAATTATTCATCAAACCGAACTAACATCACGATAAGTACACAAATGATGGCTTTTGCGAACGTAGTTTTTCAGGCTTCTCACTGTAAGAATGTGACAGCGCCATATTAGCTATAATCAACTAAAGAGATGGCAGAGAATATTTGCGATCTTGTTATTCAGATAGCAAGTGTTATTATTAATAATTTTTATCTATATTTCGCGTCATCTTTTAATTAAAATAGGTTCTTTAGTAAATAATTTGGACAATTAATACATAATCCTATCTTTTAAAAGGATTTTTATATGGTTTATCGTTATTATTATGAGTAGCGGTTATATTTATGAATTATTTCAAATATTCAAATAGTTGAGCAAATTGAGCAATCTTGTAGGAATGATGGCAGAAATCATATTAAATAGCAAATTAAATATTATAACCCTTTATATAAATACCTATCATTTTATTTTCAGTAAACATGTTCAACAGCCGAATAGGAAATGATAAGGATTAGGAATGTTGCGCGCTTCTGTAGTAAGTTAATACTTTTGCTTGTTTTAAAAAACAAAAGTACAGTAATTATTATTAGCTTAAGAATAAAAACAGAAATGTGCAAACATGTTATTTTAGTTTGAGTTGTATTGGCTTAAGTACTAAGAAGTGACACGATTTTTAAGATTACTAAAGTTGATATTATCTATAATATATGTTTTATTTCAGTAATTTATACAGTAGCCCATTATTTTAATGCGTAATTTATTTAATTAAAATTTTTACCTAAACTTAGTCATGGAATCATGAATTCGTTTCATTCTTCAATATTTATATATACATTTTTTAGAAATGTTAGGATATTGCTTAAAAAGTTTACTTCTATACCCACTTTCTTTTAAATATTGCAGTTGGAATTAGACATATTGCTATTTTTATTTCCCTCTTCCCTCAAATTTGTAAAACAATATGATCACACTCTTTATAATTTCTTAAATTACCACATTATTCTGCAGTTATTATTTCGTAGCTTTGCTTGAATAGTGGCACGTTTTGCATAAACAAAATGGTAGATTTTTTTTTAGAATTCGACGTATTCTTAACATAGTACTGTAGACTGCGGTTACTATCTTTACTGAAGTCTTCCGAAAGAGATTCCTAAAGCTATTAGGGTCGTTAGATATTTGTTATAGTTTTCGATAATATCTGTGGAATAACTCAAACCCAAATTAAAAAAAAAAAAATACTTTTTTTGTCAGATGTGCGACAATACTAGCAAAGCGGCGATATATATAATTTAAACGACCAATAAAGAAATGACGCTTTAAACAATTCTATTTTACAAGTTTTATTTCTTCAAACTTACTTCACCCACATGGGAGTCCAATAAAATTTATTTTTGAGGTAAAGAAAAAATTCATTAACTATTTTGTCTTCTTACAGAATTATTTAATCATCTTAAGAATAACAGTATCATTACACTAATTTTTAAATACGTAGCGTTTATTAAATTAATTTAAACACATTGAGGATTTTTTTTTTTTTTAACAAAACTTTAATTAGTTGCTAAACAAAATGTTATAAAAAATTCAACGTCAATTTGATTTCTAAATAGTTCTTATGATAACTAGATGGACCAAATATTGACCTGTTAGTTATACGTATAACAATATTATTAACTACACAGTACACTAATGACTTTAACATTTAAACTTCAACCTATGCAGGTGATTATTAAACCTTTTTAGTCAGGTTTTTAGGAAGAAAGAATTTACCTAATATACATATTTTATTCTATAAGTTATAAAGGCCAATTATCATCGAAATGTTACAAGTAACATTGTTATTAGTAACATGTTACTAACATTTTATTGCCTAGTGTTTATACTGCTAAATAGAAAATTTTTATTAACATTGCTATTTCTAACAACAATGCTAATAATATTTTGATGTTTAGTTTACACTGGTCAATAGAGGAATGCTATTAACATTTTCAAAAAATCAGTATTCACGAAATCAAATGTTAGGAACATTTTGCTATTAATAATAACACTTATAACATTTCGCTTAGAAAATAAACGCAGTCTATTGTTCTATCTTTGGAATACTTCCAGTACTAAATAAAATCAAAACTTTTTTTTTTTGTCAATGGTGCCACTAGCTATATGGAGAAGATAAGTTTCAGTTAAAAGTGTTCATAAGTGCTTATTTACATTTGGCTTTCAAAGTGGCGGATAGTTGCAATTTCAAGTTCAGATAAAGATTTATTGCCTTTTTCTAGCCAAAATGAGTGTGTCTAACTGAGAAACTAAGAATTAAAATTAGTTTCAAACGTACAAAGTTGGGTTTTGCCAACCCAAGTAAGGAATCGTTCATTTCGCTCTGAAAAGTAAGAAACTTTTGTGAGGTAAAAAATTGAAAATCCTTAAAGACATATCTGCATTCATATTAATATAATATTATAATATCCATTATATTATATTAATATAATATTCATATTAACATAATTGTACATTTTGGAGTTCAAATAGAAATTGCCTTCTTATATTAAAGAGATAAAAATTGAACTGTTTATCTCCGTGTAGACTATTTTTTATTCTTGGAAATATATAAATATAGATTTTTTAAAAATATTATTAGATTTGGTATTACATCCAAAGTTAATGTTACGTATAATTTTATTTAATTACGTACTGAATAGTTTCATTTATTCATGTAAACTATGTTTAAATGATAATGATATCTCTTACTTCAATTGATTTTACTTCGGACCCGCATATATCTAAGAAACCCTTATTAATACTTGTAAATACCCTATTTTTTAAATAATTCATTCAATAATAAGCTAAATAAATACAAACATAGTTTCAGTTTATCATTGTTTATTTAGGAAGAGATTAAAGTGGTATATTGTATGTTGTTCATTGTTGAGGATCAAGGGCGGATGCGAATGCTGCCGAGTGAAGCCGAAAATATGCAATGGCAAATTACTCATGGACAAAATGTTAGATTTAAAAAAAAAAAAATTCAACGGTATTATTTCACTAAAACCTATGATTGATAAATTAAAATTAATTAAGAATGAATATATAAAAGTAATTCATGATTTAACTAATCGAAAACCAATACCTTTTATAAATATTATATACTTTTTTAAATGCTTGGTACAGTTCAAATATTAAATAAAGTAATGATTTAAGCTCGGAGTTAGGAAAAAGTTAGTTGTAAATAAAAACTGACTAAATTGTCATGGATAGAATTTTTAGTCATTAACGATTCTTAAAATCTGGAACAATTAATCGAGAACCCACTGAAGATTTATTCAAAGTGAAACATTTACGCGTCCCAGAACAAATCCTGTAAACACAGGAACTCTCGCTGCCTAAAAGCGGGACTGTCCCACCGAAAGTGGGACGTCTGGTTACGTTACATATAGCACAACATACAAAAGAACAAAAATGTTTTTCCCTTCTCTGCGTTTTATATAATTATGTAACAACATTTAAAGAGAAAACATATTTGATATTTTTTAGATAATTGTTCATCTTTTAAAAAAAAAATACTTATCTAGTTCTTATTTAAAGTTTAAAAATCATTTTGCCTTATTTATCAATTATAAAAAAATCATTTCATATGAAAACAATAATTTTAATGGACGATATCACATTATCTTTGCGAAAATAGAACCTAATATAGATCCCACCAAAGCATAGGTTTGACAAATGATGGATTTGTTCAAAATCCTTGGATCACTTAAGAGATTAGTGACATAATTTAAGATTTAATCGATCGTTTCGGGATTATTTTGGGTAACATAGTTTATCTATAAATTGAATTTAAAAATTTAGGACATTACTTACTTACTGTAAATGGTTCAGCTACAAGTATAATTTTATAGTTTGTACAACATGGGTCCAAATACCATGCAAAACGTAATTTATGGCAGTGCGAGGAAGAATAATTTCAGCACTTTTATTACAATCGGAAAATTAACTGAGGAAGCTCAGAAAACGTAAAAGAAAAGTCTTGTTCATATTAATTTAGACACCCCCTAAGTTAACCATTTTTTTCATGAATTTTTTATTTGTAACCTGTACAAGAAATTCTTGCCAAAAAGTTCTTTAGAAATACTGTTTATTTTAGTCTTTTAAATTGAAAAACGTAAATAAGAGTGCGACAAAATTTTCCTCCACCCACGGGTAGCTACGTTGGTGGGAACTTAATGCTTAACAGTAGAAATTATTGGGTTGGACTTTATGCCATTTTAGGCGCTTTTTAAATATTGCTCAACTTAACTATCGAGCTTAGTCGTTGGTTGGAGGTTTTAGTGGGACGGGTACGGTCGGGAAGGATTGCCTTTTTTTCTGTGTATTACGATATCTGCTATTTTGAGATTGTGATAAGTCGTACGTTGACCAACATTCTCGCTTTAATTGTCTATTTCGTATTTAAGATAAGTAAGGCTACCACGGAGGGCGGGAGTGGTGGGTTTCATGCTGTTTTCCAATTTTACGGGCTTTTTAAATATTGCTAGATTTAGCTATCTTAAAGTCTCTTCTTCCTGTTTCGAACAAATATTTCGAAAGTGATATAGGACCGCCGCTACATGTGGGATTTTAGTGGAGGTTTTAGTGTGGCGGGTTCGGCCGGGAAGGATTGCTTCTTTTTTTTTATAAAGTCATGAATATCCCAATTGTGTACGCTTCTCGCCATGTCTAGCAGAGTTTGGTTTTGTTCGTTTAAACGCTTTTAAAAGCATATTTGAGCTGATGCGAGTGTTCAAACATTCAAGGCCCTCCATTATTAACAACGGATCCAATCTTGTAGGTTTACCACATCACAACACTATATATGTAATCTTACCTAACATGTGAATTATATAGATTCACTTTATGCTTTTATTTCGTCTAAAACTGTGAGCTAGAACTTTCAATTATTTTTTGTGGATACCCTATAAGCGCGAGGCCTAGTGTGGCCGCACCTTTCGTACCTGTAACTGGCCCACCCTACTTGAAAGGCATTTGCCATGGAGCTCATTCTTAAAAAAAAATTTTTTCGTTTAAATAACATGTTAGAAAATGTTTATGATGAATTAAAAAAGTGTTCGTCTAATTTTCTCTTTTAAAGTTTAATGGCTTAATAATTGTTTATTGATGTACATAATTATTAGTTACAATTAGGGACGGAACGAAAACCGTCGAAGTATTAGATGTAACCGAATTTGAATGTGGAATCATTTATCACTGTTCCACGGAGGGCCGCTTATCAGGTCCCGGTCTGACCAAAGTAACTGCATACACAAGCAGTTAAAAAAATAAAATAAGGCGTGGCGGTTCTCCATACTCAAACAAGCCTACCGCCTTCTTCAAACCGCCTATTTTCCTTGATCTAAGCCGCCAAACTCCTTCCTCTAACGATAGCATAAAAAAGATGTTTACTGCCGACAGAAGTTCGTTTGTTTAATATTTTGAGGCACAGCAACTCGGGTTAATGCCAAAATGATTTTCTTTTCTTTTATAAAATAATATTTATAAATGTTTTATAAGATCTTAAAAATACCACAAAATAAAAAAAAAAAATAGATTCTCAAATAGTTTTCATAAGAGAACCATTAAATCAAATTTAATTTTTCATAAAGATTATTTTTATGAGAAAAATTGGCTGTCCCTCCTTTGAGAAAATAAATTAAAACCTGGCTGGCTCTGGTGGTTCACTGATAGTGAATGATGAAGAAAACGGTGTGTGTGGACGTGGTTCTGCTCCCAACGACTTACTTGATTGTACGGCTTAAGGACTTACTTCACTATTTGAACAGATCAATATTTAATACACAGAGAGTAAAAGTTATGTACCAGCCTCCGGAAGCTGGTGGAACACAAAATATTCAGCAAAAACTATACCACAAAACAAATATTTTGAGAATTCCTCATTATTTTCCGTAATTTAAAATTAATATTCATTATTTTTTTTTTTTTTTAAATGAGGTGTAAATAGTTGACCGCATATTAAGACGGGAAGATGGGTGGAGATGCGGTCAGCAAAAGACTTCAACGAAAGGTCTCTGATGAAGGCACAAATAAAGAAGTTTCGTTTATTTGTGTATTTTTACTGACCGCGCAAGCGACCATCTCCTCATATTAATGTTTTTTTTTTTTAGTATCTAGAACAAACGCTTCATCGAGTATTAAAATTAATAGACGAAATTGGTAAACAAAATAAACTGTATTGGAAGAAGATAGTTGACCGTGTTAAGTAGAGGAAGATAATCCGGGTGGCGGTCAATAAAGGTATCAAAATAGTAAAAGAAAACTATTTATTATTAACCAACTCAGTTGGTAACAGAACTTCATTCTTATTAACCCTGATGAATCCCTGTAAAGTGGGACGAAACGTTTATTAACAATAAACAGTTTTCTTTTACTATTTGGATACCTTTATTGACCGCCAACCGGACTATCTTCCTCCAAAATAAACTATAATTTCTCATGCTTTAAAGAATCTGTTTATGTTATTATGCTCCGACATCGCTGGCTTTTCACAATTCATAACAACTAAATATTAATATTTGTGTTCTAAAACTTCGATGTCAACCGCGGTTTTCACATTCATGAGAATGTTATCATAAATGATTAACAGATCACTTTTGAAATAATGAATGAAAGTGAACAATTATTTTATAATAACGTAAATCAGTATAACATCCTGCCTTATCGTGGATAGATATTTTGAGAATTTTCGCGAATTCTGATTTTTTAAAATTATTTTTCTCGTTTTTACTTTTATCGCTGATTAAGGCCTGAAATTTCGGCCAAAACGTCTGGAAAAATAAAATAAGTTTCAGTTATTTGTGTTTATTATTCAAGTTTAACTTTTGAAAACAATTAAAATTTAACAATTATAATAAGTTAGATCATTTTAGACTCAACTTTTTTATTAATTTATTTCCAAATTTAAGTCCTTTGTAAAATCTTCAATGATCCTTACTTTGTCGCAAATTGCATCCATAAAGACTTTAATGTTCTGTATGTAACCGATCTAGACCGAACAGGGTATCAATCCTTCCATCATAAACTCCCTAACCATTAAAACCCTCTAGTTTCTAACCTTCTTCTTCTATTCCTGACAATCCTCTGAGGTGCCTGAAAAGAAGATGGCCTCGAGACCATCTAGTGTAGAAATATGATTAGAGTGCAACAAATGGGTAGTTTCTCTACATACCTAAATTTATTTGATGTATGTAAATACAGTCGTAAATAGCAATAAATAAATTTTTAAAAAAGGTTTACCAACGTTTCCGAAAACCTGGATATTATCAAGGATAATCTAATCTAAAATTCACAGCCTCACTTAAACTTTCTGAAAATGGTGCAGGCAGCATACGCAAGTATTATATAAGTTTTGTCACATATATCCTTTATTATTGATTTTATATTTAAAATTAAAATTACTATCATAACATTAGTTTATCAACCAAAATATTTCAAAAATAGTAATAGTACATAAATGTAAACAAAGATGGGAGTATTGACATTACAAATGTAAGGAAAAAATAATGAAATAAATACAAATATTGATAAATTAACGGTTAAGAAAGTATTTGATCTAATTTTCAATAATGTAGAGTATAAGTGACAAATGTTGAGTAAATAAATTGAATGTGTGGCTTGGGCATAATAGAATTTTAAAAAGTATATATGAGGCTGTGAATTTTAAATTTGGGATTATCCTTGATAATGATTAAGCCGAAACGTTGGAGATAAAAAAATAAACTAATACAAAGGTTGAGGCTAAAAGGACTACTTTATTATAATTGATGAACATAACTAGACTCAAACAACAAATTAAAATTTATTATAATTAAACCATAATAAACTTTTATAGTTCATTAAAAATAACACGATTTTCGAGTTTTTTGAGCCACCTCCATATGCATTAATTTTATAAATATATTTTAAATGTTATTATTATTTTTTGTATATTCTACTTTACTTTAATTTCTAAACCAGAAAGGAGCTACGTTGTGGGGGATTCTGCTTTCAGGTAAAAAGGGAATAGTCCGGTTAAACCAGGCAAAAAAAAAGGTCTGCTAGTTCCGATTTTTTGTTATAAACTGTTAGTGGAAAAAATTATTAATTTAATACAAATAGTTAACAATTAATTTTGTTCTTTTTGACCGCAACCCTGACCATTCTCTTCTTGTTTAAATTTTGGTTTCATTCCATTTTCCGAGCTGAAATTATACAACCTGATTGACTATGGCTTGCCCACCCACCGCAAGTTTTATAATAACTAATAAATCACTGCTATAATTATATATAACTTTGTTTAAATTTTGTATATATAAATAATTGACCGTATAATTTTTAAGAGCTGAAATTTTACAACGTGGTTGACTATGGCTTGCCACCCTCAGTTTTGATCCTGGTTTTGACCCCCTTGCCTAGTAATATTACTTTTTAAAAGAAAACACTTCCGTTGCAAAATGATTATGTTAAAAAAATAAAATAAAAAGTAGATATTATTGATTGTTTTGGAATCAGAATGTTTTCTAGATAAAAAAATCTTCTTTATTTTATTTTTTTTTTTACATAAATTCCTATATTGTTGATTTTTAAATTAGCGCTAGATAATATAACACCTTTTGTTTAGCTAATAATCTTTATTTTCTCACTGAAATACTTTAAAACATCACAGCCAGTCTGTTTCCAAACTCAAAACAATGTCAAACCTGTTCTGTATTTTCTTTTCTTCTGTACAATCGTATTTGTTGAGCCGATAATTCTCGAGAAATTCCTATTTCTTATCTGCACTGGGCATATTATATTTATCTTTTATCCTCACCTTTTTATTGATTTATTTATAAATTTAAGTTTATCAACATTTTCGCCATCCCGAACATTATCAACGGTAATCTCTAATCTAAACAGTGGAAGTTATGCCGAAACAATCATTAGGGATCCTTTGATAACTTTTTGATATAAAATATAAATATAATATAACATAAAAT
>NW_027106425.1:583865-584228 GCF_000696795.3 Halyomorpha halys | reverse complement strand
AAGACTAGAAAATCTAAGAGAACATTATTTAAGGAAGAGTAAATTTCCAGAAATATTAGCCCTAAAAGAGCTATTTACGTCCAATAGTTCTCGAGATATAGCATTTTAAAAAGCAAAATTTTTTTAAAAATCTACTGAAACATAGTAGTTAGTTAATTTATTTTGAGAAATCTATATCTCAGGAACTGTGTGACGTACAGATGTCTATTAGCACTCAAATTAAAGCTAGTTTAATGCACTAGAAAGAAGCCTACGACCTTTACCTTCGTAGGAATAGTAGTTTTCATGATATTTGCTAAAATAAATTGGTTTATAGTTGTTCGGACAATAGGTTTGATTTATGAAAAACTTTATTTCAGAAAC
>NW_027106425.1:573076-583815 GCF_000696795.3 Halyomorpha halys | reverse complement strand
AAATTCCAAATCTTTTCTTAAAAAAAAAAATATTAATAAATAAATAAATATAAGCATATATTAGTTTATTTGTACATGTTTATGTTGTATATTCCTTTATTCTATTTTGTATTACGCTTTTATACGGTATAAGGCAACTACGAAACAGCGTATGATCGATCACATGTTACTGATTAAACCTCCGGGTGTAAAAATGAGGTCACTACTTTAAGCAAGCGTTTTCACCTTATAGTACAACAGCCAGGAAGAAAAAAAGGCAGTTATCCCACCCCAATTTTTTGATTACTTCAATGAAAACTATGTATAATTACCAGTCAAAATTGATGAGTCTGCCATGTATAGGTAGGGGGAATAAAAAATGGCGACTGTTTCAAAACCTTAAAAAAACATTGATTTTTCATTCGGAGCTCTATATCTTAAAAACTACCAACAACACTAGAACACCTAAGAGAACATTATTTGAAGAAGAGTAAATTTGCTGAAAAGTTAGCCCTAAAAGAGCTATTTACGTCCAATAGTTCTCGAGGTATAGCTTTTTAAAAAGCAAAATTTCATAAAAATGTTGTACAGAACAGATACAACTGAAAATACTGAAAGATCAGAAGTTAGTGAATTTATTTTGAAAAATCTATACATTGATTTTTCATTCGGAGCTCTATATCTTAAAAACTACCACCAAGACTAGAAAATCTAAGAGAACATTATTTAAGGAAGAGTAAATTTCCAGAAATATTAGCCCTAAAAGAGCTATTTACGTCCAATAGTTCTCGAGATATAGCATTTTAAAAAGCAAAATTTTTTTAAAAATCTACTGAAACATAGTAGTTAGTTAATTTATTTTGAGAAATCTATATCTCAGGAACTGTGTGACGTACAGATGTCTATTAGCACTCAAATTAAAGCTAGTTTAATGCACTAGAAAGAAGCCTACGACCTTTACCTTCGTAGGAATAGTAGTTTTCATGATATTTGCTAAAATAAATTGGTTTATAGTTGTTCGGACAATAGGTTTGATTTATGAAAAACTTTATTTCAGAAACCATTAGACGTTCAGATGTCTGACAGCACTCAAATTAAAGCTAGTTAAATTTACTATAAAATAATTTATAACGTTTGTCTTTGTCGGAGTAGTAGTTTTTATGATATTTGACAAAATAAACTCACAAAATGTTAATTTCTAGTTGTTCGTATAAAATGTTGGATTTTTGAGAAAATATATATCTAGATCCATAAGACGCACATATGTCTGCCAACACTCAAAATAAAGGAAATTTAACTTACTATAAAGTAGTTTATGACACTTATCTTCGTAGGGATTGTAGTTTTTATGATACTCACATATGAATATAAATTTGGCAAATGAAAATTTGTCCGAATAACTATAAATCAATTTATTTTAGCAAATTTCAAGTAAACTATTACTCCCACTAAGACAAATATAATGAACTACTTTATAGCTCATTAAACTAGCTTTAATTTGAGCGCTAATAGACATTTGTAGGTCAAATGGTTTTTGAGATATAAATTTTTCAAAATAAATTCACTAACTACTGATCTTTTAGTACGTCCCATACAAATTTTTATGAAATGTTGCTTTTTAAAAAGCTATATCTCGAAAACTATTGGACGTAAATAACTCTATTAGGCTTCATACTTAAGGAAAATTACTCTTCTTTAAATGACGTCCTCTTAGGTTTTCATGTGTTGTTCCTACTTTTTAAGATATAGAGCTCCGAATGAAAAATTAGATTTTTTTTGTCGCTTTGAAACAGTCGCCGTTTTTTATTCCCCCTACCTATACTTGGCAGACTCGACAATTTTGACAATTAATTATACATAGTTTTCATTAAAGTAATTACAAATTGGGGTGAGATAACTGCCTTTTTCCCCTCTTGGGCTCTTGTACTATTAGTATCCACGAAGTAACCTCTCAACAATTCACAATTTTTTACTATTTTCTTCAAAATGGTCTTAATGATTTTGATTAAACTTGTGATTCAATCATTTGGTCATTAATATTAGAGAGATCCTATCCGCATATAATTAGCCTGACTGAATGCCGAATTTTTGTGATCGTAGTCATAACTACCTTGGAAATACGAAAACATAGTGATGTTTAGTTTTTTATTGTAGGAAAATAGTAAAAGTGGTGGTCAATAAAGCAAGAAAATAGTAAACAAATTATTTAATGTTAACAAACGTTTCGGCCCATTTTGCAGGTCTTTGTCAGGGCTAAATGAAAATAAAATACATTGTAAGATGGAACAAGAACTATACAAAGAGTTTTAGAATTAAGAAAATTAGAATAATTATACAAAGAATTTTAGAATTAAGAAAATTAGAATAAATATACAAAAAGAGTTAAAAAAAAAATACAAAAATATTTTTTACATAACTGTACCTGTTATTAATTAGTTCCTTATTCATTTATATTTATATTTTATTAACTTAATATGTTTTTCTTTTTTTTCGAAAATATTTTTGTACTCTCTTTTTATATTTATTCTTATTTTCTTGTCACGTCTTACATTGTTTGTATCTTGATTTCATTTAGCCCTGACGAAGCCCTGTAAAGTGTGTAAACGATGGTTAGCATTTTTTTTTTATTATTTATTTATTGCTATTTACAACTGTACATTATAATACAGTTAGTAAATTTGATCTCAGTTAAATTGGAGTGTTACAGGCGTGTAGAGAAACTACCCATTGGTAGCACTCTAATGAAGTTTTACATTAGCAGATCTCGTGGCCATCTTCTTTTCAGGCGCCTCGGAGGATTGTCAGGAATGGAAGAGGAAGCAAGGTTAGAAACTAGTGAGTTTGGGTGGTTAGGGAGTTTGCAATGAAAGGAGGGATATCTGGTTCGGGTTAGATCGGTTACATATGGAACATTAAGGTCTTTATGTATGATTCCATTTGTGACAAAGTAAGAAGCATTTAGGATTCGAAGGTTTAGTGGAGCCCCAAAGCTCAACTCCGTATGTCCAAATTGGCCTTATTACAGTCATGTAGATCAGTCTTTTGTAACGAATCGGTAGCTTAGACCGTTTGTCTAGTAAGTGCTGTAAAAGTCGAAATGGACGTGCAGTCTCCTGTCTTGTCAGTCTTGTGTTAGGATTCCAGGTTTGTCGTTTGTCCAGATGTAGTCCAAGGTTGCGGATCTGTTCGACAGGGGTTCAATATTATTAAAGGAGACTGTAGGGCAGTCGGTAGGTTTACGACGAAGAGTAAAGGGTTGGTTAATATTAATTTTTGTTTACTACTTTTTGCCTTTAATTATCACTACCCCGACAATCTTCCTACTATCTACTTCATATGGTCAACTATCTTCTTCCAATGGTAGTTGTTTTAATTAAGCAATAAATAGAAATGTAGTACGGGGAAGTATTGACATCGTGAATAATAAACAAGTCGAATTCGAAACGAGCGATTAATTCAACTCACAGTGGGGTTGTATCTGAAATTCGTGAGATGCGCGTTCCACACCAGTTATAATTATTGATAGTATAGCAGAGCCAGAATATTACATTGTTTTAATTTTTATTTTATAATACAATTGTAGCGGTTATTATAAATAATTCAGGTTTCGGTGAACATGTTTGACTTGTTCTTCAAACAACCTTCCTCTCCCCCTTCCGAACATAAATGAAACTTTTTACCTCCCAAAAAGTTTTAACGACGCACTTTGGTAACCTCGTCGCTCCTGTGGGGACCCCTGCACAGTATATTGAAGAATTGACAAAAATCTTTATTTTTAACTTTTCATATCTAATTTATGATAAATGTTACGTGAATAACTTTATTTAAGGATTAGAATATTATAACAATAATAAACAATATTCTTATTTTGATCAATAAACGCTGTTGTGGAATTGAAAACAAGGTGGCGTCCCCAAAATTTGTTTCACACCAAGAAACAGCAATACTTTATTAACATTTTAAAGGATGTAATATTAGAACTATTTTATTTTTCAACTAATAATAATTTATTAGTGGTAAATAACCATGCCTGGCATTTGTTTCAAGTTCACGTTTTGATGTTCTATAATTATAAACGCTCCTTAAATCGAGTTTTTTGTACATATTCTTGTATTCTTTCAAATAAAGATATTATCATCATGCTTCTTGCGATATCTGACAGTGAGACTTACTTTATGGAGAAAGGCAAGCATAATTGTGTAATTGTGCAAACATAATTGTGCACAATGTCCAGAAATTGATTTATATATAATAGAGTGTGAAACAAAAATAAAATAAACGTTGATTATAATATAATGTTATATTTTAATGATTTAACGATCGCTTTAGGCTTTGAATATATATATTTTTAGCTTTCAGTTAGCTCTACAGACAAGCCTTCTCCACGATTGCCTATCTTGGGATACCTCTTTCACATCTTTGTTGATTCTGTCTATTCGTCTTGTCCTTGGCCTCTCACGTGGTCTTTTGCCGGCTACACTGGCATTCATTGTTGTGTAGAGCCGTCCTGTTGGATAGCTTCGAGCCACATGCCCCTCCCATCGTAACCTCCTTGCCTTCATATCGTAAGATATTGATTAACCAGTCTCTGCAGGCAGTTCATTGTTGGTTCTTCTCCTCCATGTGTAAAGGCTCTGATACCAGATCGCTCCTTGTAATTCTATCGAGGACTTTTTGTTCAATTCTCTTGATCCTGCATTCTAGATTATCAGTCAGAGCCTATAGTAAAAGAGTCAGGAAGAAATAAAGGCAGTTATCTCACCCCAATTTTTGACTACTTTAATGAAAACTAGGGATTGTTACTAGTCAAAACTGATGAGTCTGCTTAGTATACGTAGGGGGAATAATAAATGGCGTCTGTTTCAAAACCTTAAAAAAAATATTATTTTTTCATTCGGTGCTCTATATCTTAAAAACTACCGACAGTACTAGAAAATCTAAAAGAAAATTGTTTAAAGAAGAGTAAATTTGCTGAAATATTAGCCCTAATAGAGTATTTACGTGCAATTGTTCTTGAGATATAGCTTTTTAAAAAGCAACATTTCATAAAAATGTACTGAAATATCAGTAGTTAGTGAATATTTTGAGAAATCTATATCTCAATAACCATTCGACGTACAAATGTCTATTAGCACTCGAATTAAAGCTAGTTTAACGCACCATAAAGTAGTTTCTGACCTTTACCTTCGTAGGAGTAGTAGTTTTCATGATGTTTGCTAAAAAAATTGGTTTATAGTTGTCCGGACAATAGGTTTGATTTATGAAAAACTTTATTTCAGAAACCATCAGACGTTCAGATGTCTGACAGCACTCAAATTAAAGCTAGTTAAATTTACTATAAAATAATTTATAGCGTTTGTCTTTGTAGGGGTAGTAGTTTTTATGATATTTGACAAAATAAACAAAATGTTATTTCTCGTTGTTCCTACAAAATGTTGGATTTTTCAAAAAATCATCATCGGAAATTTACTTACTTACCATATAATATAATAATACATTGTTACTATTATTATATAATTATTTTTTATATTTATATCATTACTAATAAAATTATTATATACAATATTACTAAAGCTCTATATAGCACTTATTTATTATCACATAATTGTTATGTTGAATTGAGCTGTAATCAGTTGATAAAATTATTATGATCGGACGAAATTTCGAATTCCAATTTCGAGGTCCCCTGAGTCCAACCAAGTCTTGCAAAATGGCATTTGTGTCAGCGTATCGTAACCTATCTCAAAAACAATAAGCAGTACATAAATGAAATTGAATTTTAAGGTGGTACATGCCTGGGATATGATTTTCGATAAAATCGACTGACTGAAAGTGCCACTTTATAGAATCGATTTTTCACATTTCTTCGATTTTCTCGAAAACCCCTCTGACGATTTCGATTAAACTCGGTATTTCTACATAAATTGAAGGTTCTTTAATGATAGATAGGCCATTAATAGTCTGACAGTGCTTAAAAGTGGATTTTTCAAAAACTCTTTCCCTGAAGTACCTTGAATTTTTTTTATTTCATTAGTTCTCATTGTTAGCAATATTAAAGAATGGATAAATAAAAAAAATTAAAGAATTTTATGAATGGCTAAAACAGAAAAAAATAAAAATAGAGACGTCCGATTCGAACAGGAAAAGCTGACACCGCACAATGTTTCCCGATTGCTTTACGGCTTTGTTATCTTTAATTAAGTGATTAATAATTTTGGCTGGAATTATATAAAAATATCGAGAAACTCTATAATATAAACTTTTTATAGTAAAATAATAATACATTTTTTTCTTAATAATTTTTGTCTTTCCTGGTCTTTTAATTTTTTTTCCGATTTTTAGTCGTTGTCACCATTACTTTGTTACTCTCTGACCTGATTGAAAATTTTAATTCAAGGCAATATATTGATATTTTATCCAATTATTATTTAAATAATTATTAAAGATACAAAGATTGTGAGATATGGCAAAACAAATAGAATATTTGTTCTATTTTATTGACCGCCATCTGGACTATGTTCCTAAAATTAATTAGTTTTTGATTTAAAATGTTTTTTAGTAAACAAAGTAAACCCGCGTCCATGCAAACATAGTGAAATATGTTTGTTTTGATTCAAGGAATAATGTTTACTAAATAGTTCCAGAAAGTTCAGGGACAGAGGCAGGCTTCTTTGGTATTCATGTTTATGCATGGGTCAGTACCTTGCTATTCATGAGAGAAAATGTTTTTACGATTTTAGGATCTTTGCCATTCAAGAGTTGAGTAGTGATTAATCCCATGAATATTTAATTACATCTTCAATTACCTGAGTAAAATTATATGATGAATAATTATAATGAAATAACGGTGAAATGATAAGAAACATAAAAATTAGTGATTTTAAAGGATGATTACTCTGAAGCATTAGTGTAATACACAATTATAATCACTGCAATCGTTTAAAGTAATTGCAATTACTCCATTCAATTACTGTAATTATTTCATGATGCTATTTGAAATTACAATTGCAATTACTTTTTGATCTTCAGTAATTGTAATTACAATTCTAATTACTTACCAGTAAATTAACTCGCATTTGAATTCAATAGTGAGTTGTTATTTAATAATAGATTTTTTTTTCTACTTAATACAGATCTACTAATTACAATTAATTGTATTTGAATTGTAATTACTTGGAATTTTAGAAAACAAAAATAGAAATTGCATAAAATTATAATTCATAATTGTAATTACTTTGGTTCCATTTGTATTCCAATTGTAATTGCGGAGCACAATTATGATTACAGTAGCTCATCAAGCATCTGTAACACTGTTGCCATTGTAGTGATGAGGGCGTCCTCATAAAAATTTTGTTGAGTTCTTCTTACACAATGTATACAATCCATGATATTCTAAGGTTACCACAAACCCTAGTTTATAAGTCGCTTATAAGTCGTTCAACATAAACACTGTTTTTAACGACAACAAAAATAATTTTTGACGATTTTCCAGCACCATTCTTCGAATGTCTTATGTTCTTCCGCGAATATCATTTTATTATCACAGTAGAGGAAGTGAAACTAGGTGTCCTGTACCACATTCATGGACAACTAACTGATTGACCAAGACTAAACTAAGAATGGCACCTACGCCATGTATGCCTTCCATCGACAAAGACCCTGAAAGCGTAAAATATTACTATACATACCCCATTTTAGAAAATTTCGCTGAGGAAAATCTAAGCAATCGATCCTATCAAGTATGTGTATATTCTAGCTTAACACTTAAAAGTAACTTAGTGACCCCTTAGATGACGTTAAAAAGGCAACATAACTTTTAATAAAGATTAATTGGATTTTAAGTTTTGGATTTGCAATTTCATCAAAATATATTTTAAAATAATTATACCGTTTACATGCTTCCATTTTACAACAAAACCTTTTGGTTTTTAACTCTACTTATAATTATTGAATTCTGATTGATTAAAAAATTGTCCGTTTTGGCGCTCACAAAATTAACCTTTAAAATTGCACAAATTTTTATTAGTCTTTGTAAGTAATTTTTTTTTTTTAATGAAGAACTTTGTAATCGACTTAGAAAAAAAATTAACTCCTCAAAATTTGAGTTTAAGTTAAAATATACCGTTATTTAGGGAAAATGATTTCACAATATAAAAAGTTGAATTTTACAGAATAATTTTGTCTCTTTATCGTTAATTTATTGAGGTACCTCCAAAAATATCTTGTCGGGAAGTTTTTTAGTCAATGCTACTTACCTTCTTTGTCTAAAAAATTGGCTAAGGTAATTTCTTCATCAACCAGAAACATTTCTAGATATATAAGCTGAATTAAAAATGAATCTGACATTATTTTTCCTGAAAATATATAGGTAAATGGAAGACTTCATGCAAAAACAAAAGTTATATTGTGGTACTTTTTTTTAAATCGGTATTATTATTTCTTATTTATATCGGTACTCATTTTGTTTCAAAAGGATGACCGATTAAAATTTTCATGTACCCATCGGTAATTCCAGAAGAAGACAAAAACTATAGTTTTCTGGAACTATCATAGCAAAGTATATTAAAAAAAAGTCTAATTCAAATAATTTTTCGTTTTTAAGTAATGTAACTCAGAAACTTTTTATTTGACCACAACTTTATATTGACTATTTCAACAGTAAAATTTATTTTACTTTAGATAAGATAATAGTATAGTAAAAAAAAACACTCTTGTTATATACACATACTGTAAAAAATGTCCAAATTTGATTACTAATGTAGATGTAAAATACTTTTTAAGTAGTCAATATCCCTAACCAACCAAACCCACTAGTTTCTAGCCTTGCTTCCTCTTCCATTCCTTACAATCCTCCGAGGCGCCTGAAAATAAGACGGCCACGAGACCTGCTAATGTAAAACGTCATTAGAGTGTTACCAATGGGTAGTTTCTCTACACGCCTGTAACACTCCAATTTAACTGAGATCAAATTTACTAGATGTATTATAATGCACAGTTGTAAATAGCAATAAATAAAAAATAAAAAAGTAGTCAGTATAAAGTGTTTCTCAAATACAAAGTTTGTGAGGCATTGATCTTAAACATGTAAAATTAATAGAAATTAGCAATGCAGTTAAACTAACAAGAATACACACGTGAGATCAAAAATTTAAATGAAACATTTTTTATGATACTTAATCGGACACATGTCCAACAGTTCTTACCAAGAATCCGAGAAAAAAAAAATAGATTTTACAAATTTTTTGACATTTTCCATGTGGTGTATTATTATTATTATTAGGCGTATATTTTTGAAGTGAAAACAATTTTTATTTTTCGGTTACTACGAAAAATCTTCCCCAAGGTTTTTTTGGGTTGCCAAAAACGTCACCTTGTGTCAGTCGGTTAAATCATTTTAATACTATACTGTTATCAGGACACTCTGAAGTAATAATATAACAATAGATTCGTTTTTGGGTTTAGGATAACAAAAAATATATTCAATTGTATTAAATTAGTTCAAATATATATAAATTCACGAAAATTGCTTCCTATATAGTAGGCCAAAAAATATTTCTTTAAGAAAAAGCAAGTCAGATTCGTTTTTAGTGTCCCCGAAAACACTTGAATATGAATTTTTATAAAATATAAAAAATATTTGCGTTAAACTTCGCTACGCCAATTGCAGAAACCAGTGCGATGTGGGTAGACTATTGGGACAATTCAGACCTACTGACGTTATGAGTAAAATAATTTTTTTTTTATAATCTTAACACTTTTCTGAGACTGATTAATATTGTTTAATTAAATAAAATTCTATCCATTTTAGTCTCAAAACATATTTATATAATTTATAAGGCCAACGTTTCGGCCATCCTCAGGAACAATCTATTACAAACAGGTTTTATTACACATATGATCTTCAATATTTCCAACAATTAACAATATTATTTATAATTTATCTTACTTCAATACAATTTTAGAACTGAATCATTTAAAAACATTTCATGCAGGCTATTCTGCCCAGGACAATCCAACAAATTACCTTATGAGACATTAAAACATTAGGGCATCACATATTTTTGTTTATAAGTATTTCTTTGATAATGCCTAATTATCTAATTAGCCAATTTTCATATTAAATTAAAAATTAAAATTATTTATCAGTCACCTTCTTTGTTAAAAATTTATCACAATATTTGTAACCTTTGGGTCAGACACTCAGGTCAAACATTAAAATTATTTATTACAACTATATTTTGGTTAAATTTCCTCTTTATTTTATTATTAAAATTCTTATCAAGGTTAATTATAATTATCAACATTTAATTTATCCCATATTTTCGTAAATTAGTTCTACTTACTATCTCTGCATAATGTTGGCTCAGATTCCTTGTGTCTGTTTTAAGATTCACTGTATAATTAATATTTTCAGATATGTAAATGGATGTGTTATAATTTTTATATCTTCATATTAATGGATATAATTTTTAATAATAAGGTAAATTTAATAATAAATAATTAATAATTTTTTTTTGTAATATCACGTGTGTAGTCCCTTTAGAGATTAGTACCTAACTAGAAAGAGGTCCTAAAGAGGAACATAAGTCAGTCGAAAATACAGAGTATATTTCTAAGTTGAAGTAATATGATTTGAAGATAAGGGTATAATCTTGGACCCTCCAGATTATAGAATATATTAATAATATTCGAGTCACCAACAGAAATAAACAACATATCAGTTAAAATTATTTTTATTTAAAAGTAACAAACAATTAAAG
>NW_027106425.1:561020-572991 GCF_000696795.3 Halyomorpha halys | reverse complement strand
GTAGTAGTAAGATCTTGTGAATTAGTATACAAGACTGTATTAAGGAGATGTTTCACAACTTTATTCTTTGCATAGTCATATACTACGATGAAAAAAATTTTTTTTTAGAACAAATAACTGAACCAACAGCTCTCACAGTACATTTCAGACACACAGGGCATAGATTCAAATTTGATACACCTGGAATCACAGAAATTGGGGAAAAAAAACTTAAATAAATCTAAAAGAAATTATCACTGTTGAAAAATATAAGAATCGGTCTATCAAAAAAAAATCAGACGTACACAAAATTTAATTTCATGTTACTCTAAACTCATAAACACATAAGACATCTTAGCAACACAAAATGTAAATAAAAACATACAAAACAAAAATAACAGGCAGACTTTCTACTAGACACAACGTTTACGTTTTGGAAAAACCAAAACAAACCCGCACTTACTTTTCTCCATTTCACCCATAATAAGTTCTAGCCCAAATTTAAGATTAGTTATATCACAGACATGTAGAACATACATAAATAATGCTTATAGTTATTATTCTTAAATTATATGCGTACTTTGTATTTTTTTAAATTAATTCAGAAAATAAAGTTGCCAAACGTTGCCTCAATGTAGTTGCCTTGTTGACTAATCCTCGAGATCTACAAAAATAGATATTATTAAGAGCCAAGAAAAAAGTTATCAATATGTATATAATTATTTAAATAAATAGTTGCGTATTTAATATAAATTTTGAAGCGAGAAGAAGATATCTGTTACAGTGATAATAATCTTTTAAATCTGTATAATACAATAGATTGTATAATTTTATTGTAACTATAATTAAGATTTGGTAGCCCAGTTATAGTATATCATTGGTGTAATACAAAAAAGGGCGTCCAACAATACTCAGAAAAGTAAACTTTTTACTTTATCTGATTAAGAATTTTTTTTTTTGGATGAAAAATCTACAATAAGTGGATATTTTTGAAAATCTAGAACATTATATATTTTACATTGTTAAAATATATATGATTAACAAATACTCCAGTAAAAATTCCCTATTATAAGAAATCTGTTTAGTTTGGCCTTTTTAAAGAACAGACGACTATTGATATGAGTGTATTTTTCATAGTTGTAAAACTATGGAAATTTTTTTTTAATACATACCCAAATCCACACTGTGCCTTTTTTTTTTTTTTTTTTTTTAGAAAAGCGTATAAACGCGTGTTAAGATACAATTTCTGCTAATGTACATATTTACAATAATAAATGAAAATCGGAGACATAAAATACAGAAAATATATAAAGTCTTTTTGAAACTTTCAATTGTTATTCTTCCGGAATTGGGTGGACAGTAGGTAGTCCAATATACGGGATTTGAAGATTGGAAGGGTATAAGAATTACGAATAAAGGAGGGAATAGAATTCCATAGGGAAGAGGAACGGATGAGGAAAGATCTACCAAAGGCTGCTTTGGTGTTAGCTTAGTGTACCTTTCTACAATTGTAATGGTACGTAATTGAGAAGTCACTGCAGTAAAGGCCAGATAGCCACGAGTACACAAATTAAATAAATACTGAACTATTTGTTGTTTTTAGCTCAGATTAGGATTAATGCATTTATTATACAGATAATTATACAATTTTCTGAAAATGTTTCCTGTTCGATCAGCAATATGCGCTATTCACTTGTGAGTGAAGGAAAAATGTCTTTCTCTAATAATTTTTTTTTGTTTAGTAATTTATTTATTGTTATTCACAAATGTATAAAATTATATACAACAAGTAAATTTCCTATTAGATATAAAATAACATGATACAAACATGTGGAGAATCTACCCATTGGTTGAACTCCAATTACGTTACTGAAGAAGAAGATCTCTGGGCCATCTTCTTTTCAGACGCCTAAGGGAATTATCAGGTATTAAAGGAGAAGCCAGGCTAGAAACAATGGTTTGGGTGGTTGGGAAGTTTATCATGGAAGGATTGGTATCTGGTTCTGGCTAAATAGGCAACATATGGAACATTGAGGTCCTGATGGATGACTTAATTTGTGACGAAGTAAGGAGCATTAAGGATTATATGAATGATTTTAGACTGTAAAGATTGGATACGAGAGGAATTCGATGGTTTAGTGGAACCCTAAAGATCGACTCCGTATGTCCAGATAGGTCTTATTATAGTCAAGTAGATCAGTCTTTTGTTATGGATTGGAAGTTTAGACCGTTTGTCTACTAAATGTTCAAATAGTCGGAATCGACAAGTAGTCTTCTGTCTTTTGAGTGTTGTATGAGGATTCCAAGTCAGTCGTTTGTCCAGATATCTAATAAAATATGAGGGGGTAGGGAAGGGGGTTTATACAGGGTACCATCCTATTCTAACCATGGTGGGGGTCAAGTTTTCATGTTTTCATTTCATGGGACCACCACAATTATAAAAGTCGACCTCCCAGGCTGGATTCGAACCGGCGCGCCAAAAAATATTAACTGTCCGCCTGTAGGAGTCCGATTAATTGAATTATTTTAACTATTAACTAATGAATTAATTGTACAAACTAATAAAAAAATTGCGTAAAATAAAAATATGATATTATTTTAATACAGTGTATTGTTCAATAAAATATGTATCGTCAGAAAAATATAAGCTACGTAAACTGTAATTTTGTTTATTACCTAAGCTCCATGCTCTGAAACTCAACATTCTTTACTCTTCACTGACCTTGAAAATAGTTGTAAAAAAAAAAGTTTCTATTTGTTGTCTATTTATATCAAGTCTATATGTAGGAAGCTGAAGGTGGTGTTACATCATGAGTTATTTCTTGTCATAAACATTTTATTTAATTATTTTTAAATTCTCTTTTCCTCTAAAAAATTGCTTTTCGACTTAAAATTTCTTTTAAGAAAATTAAAAATATTTTTAATCTAAGACGACAAATAACACTATTTGATTACAAAAGATACGGATTTGTATAACGTGTAAAGCAAGTATAAATAATGATTTCAAGAAAATTAAATAACAAAAAATAAACAGGAATTAAAAATAATATGACTATAGAATAAAAAATAAATTTTATTCTTGGAGGATGTCCCGTCGGATTAACATATAAAAGAAAGAGAGTACACTTTATTAAAAATAGGGGTATTCATGATCTTTAGTTTAACATGTAAAAGCGTGTTAAATGGAAAAAGTTATGTTAAATGGAGAAATATTTCCTTCTTTTATCATGTTGAAACGATATAACATATAATGTGGTTCAGAGTCTGTTACTAGGTTTCTTAAATGGAGAATAACGTCGTGCAATAGACCAACTGAGCTCGTCCCAATTTTGTTTGTTATTGTGCTAGGTTACTTGCTTGTAGTTTGTGTTTTGATTGTGTATTAGTATTGTTTTGGATGTTTTTAAATCTAATAAAGCAATGGATCACAATGATAATAATGTAATGACAGTTGTCAATTAGCACTTCTTGATTCTCTTCCTCACTAGTTAGAAGATCAACAAGGCACTCAGTAGCCAAACTTTCACACAACTTCCACTTTTCCTTCAATTTAGGCATTTCGTAATAAATTATTTTAATCAAAACTTAGAAGTAAATAATAACATGAAGGTTTGGAAGGAAAGGTTATAAAACAAGTTGCTCGAAAAATCCGCTAGGATCTTTAATGCATTTACCATTTAACAGGACTTAAATAGGTCTGCTCACAATCATATACTTAAAACATTTAACACGGTAAAATACTTTAAATTTAACACAACGTTATGAATACCCCTAATGTTGTGCTACCCAACTTCATTGGGTTGCCTCATACACAGCATACTTATGACTAGTGAAGCACAATTTTTTTTAATAATTATATTAATATAAATAGTCATAGCATAATTTTGTTTTTTAAATAGTCGCATTATAACAATTTCTTCATTATGTAATAAAATTATACATAATTTATTTTTTACTTTTTATTGTTTATTATTTCTTCCCTTACTCATTTTAATTTTTTTTCCTAGCTTTTTATCGTTCTTTAAATATGTTTAATTTTTCCTGTATTTCAATTCTACAAAATTTTCTCTCCCCTTTTTTTCCATCACACATAAAAGTAAATTTAAGTTAAAAGTATAAAAATCATATAACTAGAACAAAAAATTACATATCAGAGTATGTTATTCTATGTATCTTGACTTCTGATATATTATTGCCGTAGCAACAATACCTAAAGTAATGTTCTTATAAATTGTTAGGTTGTATTAACAGATAATAAAGATGAACTACTTTTATAAATGTATATAATTTTATAATAATAATTTGACATCAATTTTTCTTATTGTTATCAACATTCTGGTTTTAAATTTGTTACCGTTTCACGCATTTATTCAATAAATTCATTCCATGTTTATTTATATATGAATTCCTTACAACTTGACATTAGATCTAAGACTGTAAGTAAATTATATTGAAGCGTTGAAAAATTTATATAAAAATCTTTGTATTTTACAACAGTATTTATAGTTTTTATATTTCTTTAAATAAAAACCTAACTGATATATATTTTTAAAGCATTTATTCTTAAAATCAATAGATCTCAGCATAATGTTTATGAAGTAGAAAAATTATATATGCCAATGTATACCTTTTTTTTTTTATTTTAATTTTTTTTTATGTTTTACTATAAAAGCGAATAGAAATAAATATTTTGCGAAAATGGTGATAATTATCCTATAAATGTCTTTTTTATAAGTCTACCCTACTGGAATTTCACTGATTTTTAACAAGATATTGTCAAAAGTGAAAACAAAATATTTTAAAAACGTTTACAAATATATGGGAGGGAGAATATTATCTTTTATTTGTTTGATCGATTGAAATCCTTTAAAAATAAGAAAATTTAACTTTACATTTATGCTTGTACTCACAGGATATCGACTTAACAATTTTTCTCACAAATTTGGTTCTTATTATTAAGTAATTATACATTTTAATGTTAATTTTGTAAGTGCAGCCATCAGTTCTTAATATCTGTATAAAAGAAATGCAAACAAAATTATGTAAAATGTAATGCTAAGTTAAAAAATATTTATTAAAATTGAGAGACAGCGGAGAGCGCGTAGGAAGGAGCAACGGCGAAGGGTAGCGGGAGGTCGGGCGGCTCAGTCGAGTTCGACATGGTCTTCCTAGCAGCTCTCCTCTTCCTCGCTCCGGTACATGCACAGCCCTCCATCTTCGACATGTACCGCGAGGTCTTCGATATTCCTTATGGTGCAACCAAGGACATCAAGTTCTTCGAAAAGGAATACGACTTCATCGTGATCGGTGCCGGATCTGGCGGCAGTGTCGTAGTCAACAGACTCACAGAGAGATCGGACTGGTCCGTCCTCCTCGTAGAAGCCGGTAAAGAAGAAATTCTGATCACCGATATCCCCCTATTAGTATCCTACATCCTGAGCACTGAATACAACTGGGGATATTCTACTGAGCCACAGAAGGGTGCATGTCTCAGCATGAATTATGGTAAATGTAGTTGGCCGAGAGGTAAAGCAATGGGTGGAACCAGTGTTATTAATTATATGCTTTATACAAGAGGATTTAAAGCCGATTATGACCTCTGGGAGTCGCTGGGAAACTATGGTTGGGGATATGAAGATGTCGTTCCATACTTCTTGAAGGTCGAGAACCTCAATGTACAAAGCCTTAATAGGTCCAAATACTACGGGAAAGGTGGTTATATGAATATTGAAAGACCGAAATGGAGAACTCCGTTAGCCAAAGCTTTTCTCGAAACTGGAAGGACTCTCGGTTACCCTGTAGGCGATACGGACAGCTTAACTAATGAAGGATTTTCATACGTACTAACGACGACAAAAAATGGAGCGAGAATGAGCGCTTCCAAGGCATTTCTTAGGCCGATAAGAAACAGAAAAAATTTGCAAGTTTCTAAGAGGACAAAAGCTACGAAAATATTGATAGATAAAATAACTCGCAGAACTATTGGTGTGGAAGTTGTAAAGAACAGAAAAAAATACGTTATAAGAGTGAGAAAAGAAGTGATATTGTCCGCTGGGAGCTTGAATTCGCCTCAACTCCTCATGTTATCGGGTATCGGACCTAGTGAACATCTTCGGCAACTAGGTATACCAGTCATCAGAGATTTGAAAGTGGGTTACAATCTTCAAGATCATGTGTCTATGGCCGGATTGGCCTTCTTCATCAATGATACCGTCTCCATTGTCGAAGACAGGTATAGGAATCCTCGCTATATCATCGACTACTGGCTAAACGGCAAGGGACCCTATACTCTTCCGGGTGGAGCTGAAGCGATGGCATTCTACGAGACCAAGTACAATCGTAGATCTGGTCATCCAGATATCGAGCTCGTCTTCGGGCCCGGTGCCTTTACTGGTGACATCGGTGGTTCGATTAGAAAAAGTTATAACATGAATGAGACTTTCTATGACGCAGTGTACAGGCCGTTCCAGGGCCGAGATGCCTTCAACATCGTCCCGGTTCTGCTCAAACCCCACAGCAGAGGAAGGGTGCTACTCCGTTCGAAGAACCCTTTTCATTGGCCTTTGCTTTATGCAAACTATTATACTGACAAAAGAGATCTTCTTACGATGGTCGAAGGGATAAAACAGGTAAGAATTCTTACATATAATTAATTATCTTGGTCATTTAATGTTTCTTCATACCATAAAAATAACTGACTTGTACATTTCATCACGACCACACAAAGGGCTCGAACGACAGGCGAACTAAGTGGTCGACATTGACCTCAGCCAACTGATCATTGAGTGGGTTCAGAAAGTGTCTGCTAAGCCTCACAAAGCCCAGTAATTATCTGCCGAATAGAATTTAACGAGCCAATTCAGCACTATATAAAGAAGTATAAAATCACTAAAATGATATAAAAAATATCATGTATTCAAAAGACTTCTTTAATAACATGTGTATATATATTCAACTAAATATTAAAGGTTATGAAAAAAAAAAAAAAAATGATACGCACAACAAAATGATAGTATACACAAAATCGAATGACAACGTTATCACGCAAATTGACAATGGGTGAAAATTAGTGAGAAAGGGTGCCAAATTTTCATTATTTCACTTCAATAACACATATAATGATAATTATGTACTTCAAATTATTTAAGATAATCAGGGATATAACTGAAAATACAACATTAATGCTCTCATATTTATTTTTATTAAATATTTAATCGTTTTAATAATATTTTTGGAATATTTTTTATTAATTTTTTATCATGGTAGCAGTAATCAAATTTTCTATTCCTTTTCATGTATTATATTTTTTCTACTTGTATTATTTGTTGAGGTCTAACTTATAATATTAAAAAGTTTTTTATCATTATTTTGGACTTATATAATTCCAATAAGCTTAATAGTTGTATTAGTAATACAAAGGGCAAAATATCTGATTGTGAAATTTTTGAAAAAGTTTGTATAGAAGAAAAAAAAAAGAATCGGACAACACAACAGCACTTTCTATACTTCAACATAACGTTAAATTACAACATAAATTTTGAAATAGCTAAAATATTTGGATATGGTGAACAGAACCAGAATCAGAAAATTATTAGAGTTATCAAATATCACTGAAAACAATAAAATAACAATTAATTATAAACAAAGACTATGCATCCCGGAGTTCACTGTACTGACCTAATAAAAATAAATTAAAAAAATTACCATAAATAGAATTACAATATCCAATAAAATAATTATTAAAAAGTCAGTTACAAAAATATTTAAATATTTTTAACAATAGACAATTACACAGAGAACAAAGTCTAAGGTAGGGGCTGAACAAGTAAACATAGATGTGGAATTAATGGCTAGAGAATTTTAATTTAAATGACTTTAATTATATTTTTAGTTCATAAAATGTGACTAATATAATGTAATTGTAATAAAAAAAGTATCGAACGACAAAATTTATGTAAAGTGTAGTAAATGTCTACTAACGGGATGCTTCATAAATGGGGAGGAAAGCACCGAAACGTCAACAAATAATGTATGAAGAAACAATACCGCCTTGTTTGACTAGTGGCACATATGAAAAAAAAAATATGGATTTATTTTAAAATGGATATTTCCTAGAGATATTAGCGTAGACAGGGGGTTTTCTTATCTACTGTGGTCCCTCTATAGACAGTCCAAAAATTAACGGTAAAATCCATAAAATACGGCAAATACATAGTGAAAATGATACATAATACATGGTCAAATACCTAATAAATTATGGAATTTAAAAAATAATAGATCGAAGTTTCAGATTTCCAATAAAATTAATTATTTTATATTATGTAGTATAAGTACTCTTATATCAAATTATGATTTTATTTATTTAATACCAGATCAGCCTGGTGGGTCTTACATGGTTTTTTTTTTTTTTTTTTTAACAATTGATTATGGGGGAGGAGGTATAGTCTCATACAAAAGACACCTCTAACTATATACAATGTTATAAATTTTAAAAAATCAAGATAAAATAAGTAGATTAAAATAATAATTCTTAATAAAAGATCAAAAAAAGTAAAGTTAATAATAAAAACAACAATGACATATGTTTTGATTTATGACTTTTACCTCACTTATTGAGAAACTCTTTCTCCTTATTTTATTGGCTAGTGGATATTGATATGTTTCTAAGAGACATTGGCTAATTGTACGACCAGAAGTCAGTGTATGTATAAAAACAATTAAACTCCCTCAAAATCTGAGGTTTTCCGATTCAAGACATGTACGATAAAAAAATCTGTTAGCCATCAACGGGTTTCCTTCGTGACTACCGAGCTTGTTTTTGATTTTAATTTGACACCTAATGATAAGTCACAGGTCACTCAATATTAGTACAACAGACAAAGATGAGAAAAAAGTCATTTTTTTTTTTTTTTTATCACTTTAATGAAAACTGTGTATAATTACTAGCCAAAATTGATGAGTCTGCCAAGTATGGATATGGGGAATAAAAAATGGCGTCTGTTTCAAAACATTAAAATAATGTTAATTTTTCATTCGGAGCTCTATATTTTAAAAAATACCGACAATACTAGAAATTATTTAAAGAAGAGTAAATTTGCTAAAATATTAGCCCTAATAGAGCTAATTTACGTCCAATAGTTATACTCAAGATATAGCTTTTTAAAAAGCAACATTTCATAAAAATGTACTGAAATATCAGTAGTTAGTGAATATTTTGAGAAATCTATATCTCAATAATCATTCGACGTACAAATGTCTATTAGCACTCGAATTAAAGCTAGTGTAGTGCACCATAAAGTAGTTTCTGACCTTTACCTTCGTAGGAGTAGTAGAAATATCATAAAAACGAAGATAAACGACTTTATATTACATTTACCCATCCTGACCCATTAATTCTTAATATCTCATCCTTAACAATCCCTGATAATCCTCCGAGGCGTCTGAAAAGAAGATGGCCACGGGGCCTTCTAATTTAAATTAATGCTTGAAATACCACCAATGGGTGGTTCCTTCCCAAGATATACATGTGTAAATGAAACATACAACATATTTACTTATTGTATTTATTATTTGTACAGTTGTAAATCACATTAAATAAATAAATTAAAAAAAATATTACATTAATGTATTTTTAATTTGATTACTGGCAGACATTTGTACGCCCAATGGCCTCTGAGATATATTTTGTTTCATAAATCAAAACTTTGGCTCAACAACTAGAAATCATCTTGTTAATTTATTTTGCTAAATGAAACTACTACTAGTTATGTTCACATATTATGAACTACTTTATAGCACATTAAACTAGCTTTAATATGAGTACTAAAAACATCTATACGTTAACATTTTCCTGAGATATAGACTTCCGTAAACAAATTCATTAATTGCTGATTTTTTATTTAATGTTACTTTTTTTAAAAACTGTATCTCAGGAACTGTTGAACGTAAAGAGCTCTATTAAGACTCATATTTTAGCAAATTTACTACCACTTTACTACTTTAAATGATGTTTTATTATGTTTTCATAACATAGTCCTATCAAGTTTGGAGCAGTAATTATACATAGTTTTCATTAAAGTAATGAAAAATTGGGGTAAAATAACTGACTTTTTTTTTCAATCGGGCTCTTGTACAAGTAGTAAGAATTTTGAAAGAATACAAACTGTCTTATATATGTTTAATATTTATAAGCCAAGATTAAAGTACTGAAGTAATAATTAATAAATTGTAGCTAATGAACGATGTATCTTTAATCTTTATATAGTGCGTGGCCTTCCAGTAGTTACTTTTTTAAAAACTGTATCTCAGGAACTGTTGAACGTAAAGAGCTCTATTAAGACTCATATTTTAGCTAATTTACTACTTTAAATGATGTTCTATTATGTTTTCATAACATAATACTATCAAGTTTGGAACAGTAATTATACATAGTTTTCATTAAAGTAATAAAAAATTGTGGTAAAATAACTGACTTTTTATTCAATCGGGCTATTGTACAAGTAGTAAGAATTTTGAAAGAATATAAACTGTCTTTTATATGTTTATTATTTATAAGCCAAGATTAAAGTACTGAAGTAATAGTTAATAAATTGCAGCTAATGAACGATGTATCTTTAATCTTTATATAGTGCGTGGCCTTCCAGTAGTTACTTTTTTAAAAACTGTATCTCAGGAACTGTTGAACGTAAAGAGCTCTATTAAGACTCATATTTTAGCAAATTTACTACTAATTTACTACTTTAAATGATGTTCTATTATGTTTTTATAATATAATACTATCAAGTTTGGAACAGTAATTATACATAGTTCTCATTAAAGTAATAACAAATTGGGGTAAAATAACTGACTTTTTTTTCAATCGGGCTCTTGTACAAGTAGTACGAATTTTGAAAGAACATAATCTGTTTTATATATGTTTATTATTTATAAGCCAAGATTAAAGTACTGAAGTAATAATTAATAAATTGCAGCTAATGAACGATGTGTCTTTAATCTTTATATAGTGCGTGGCCTTCCAGTAGTTCTGTGCCGACCGCTGTCCTATTTCGATAATAGTACAGAGAACAATATATATACAATATTCCATAATTATATTCATGCTATTTCTAAGAAATATTCATATATTATCTAGTCAACAGTGACTACCATTCAGATGTGTACGAATATACAACTGATAATGAGATTCTACGAGTTTTATTTCTTTGTTCCGCTACCGCTTAGTTTTACTTTCTTCAGTTGGAAAGTCCTTGTATTGGATTAGGGTTGGTACTTAAAAATCAACATCCTCCCGTACTCCAACCTCGATCTCTCCTCAGCCGAAAAACTGTTGAATAATACATACTTCAATCAAAAGTGCCGAATTAAATACCTTACTATAATTAAAACAAATTAAATTTGTTGTTGGGTCGTGTTAATTTAGTTTTAGAAGACTTCTGAGCGGGATCTTTATCACTCGCGCTGTGGAACTTTGGCCGCAATAGCTGAAAGGGAGTTGTGTTGTCTGGGCCGGTTTTCGTCGAAAGTGAAACTGACGTCCAAGACGTGAAGGCTGTAGTGGAGTGTGGCCCTTGTTTCGGAACATTAGTTATCCCGTGTCTCTTTCATTCTTTCCGAAGAATCGATCTGCCTCGAATCAATTGCTGGGAAATGAAATAAGTACGGACACAAGTAATAGTAAAGAAAGAAAATCACTTTGTATTGGCTTCCAATTGGTCGAACATCGGATTTCAAACAGACCAATCCGGAACTTTAAAGTAATTTCGATTACAATAAACGTACTATTCAGGAAGTAATTATTCAAAATAATTGATAAATATTAGTAATAATATATCATTTTTAGTAGTTTTTTGGTGAAGGCAGGTTTATGAATCAACTCAAGATGGTCTGTCAATACATTACCACAAATTTATTAATTTATTAGTTCCCCCATTTTTAAAAAGATCTTTAAATTTTTTTATCATTATATTGGACTTATATAATTCCAATTATAATT
>NW_027106425.1:548457-556100 GCF_000696795.3 Halyomorpha halys | reverse complement strand
TTATTTCTAATTTTCGAAAAAATTTTTATAGGAGAAAAAAAAGAATTGGACAACACAACAGCACTTTCTATACTTCAACATAACGTTCAAATACAACATAAATTTTGAAATAGCTGGAATATTGAATATGGTAAACAGAACCAGAATCAGAAAATTATTAGAGTTATTAAATATCACTGAAAACAATTAATTATAAACAAAGACTATGCATCCCGGAATTCACTGTACTGATCTAATAAAAATAAATTTAAAAAATGACCATAAATAGAATTACAATATCCAATAAAATAATTATTAAAAAGTCAGTTACAAAAATATTTAAATATTTTTAACAAGAGACAATAACACTGAGAACAAAGTCTAAGGTAGAGCAGAACAAGTAAACCTAGATGTGGAATTAATGGCTAGAGAATTTTAATTTTAATTTAAATGACTTTGATTATATTTTTAGTTCATAAAATATAACTAATATAATGTAATTGTAATAAATAGATTCAAACAGACCAATCCGGAACTTTAAAGTAATTTCGAGTACAATAAACGTACTTTTTAGGAAGTAATTACAAATAATTTAAAAGGCAGGTTTATGAATCAACTCAATACATTACCCCAAAATTTATTATACATTACCAAAAAAAAAAAAGCATTAGTGTAATTTTTTTTTTAATTTTTTTAAATGTCTCAGATTTATTTATTGATAAATATTACAATCTGCCACACAGTTGTGGGCAATAGGTAATAGTGATGAATGATCTCATACATACTAAAATAAATAAAAGAAAAAAAAAGAAAAGAAAATAAAAAAAAGAAGAAAAAAATAAATAAAAAATCGTGCAGTTTCCTGTCTTTTCAGTCTTGTGTGAGGATTCCAGGTTAGTCGTTTGTCCAGATTTAGTCCAAGGTAGCGGATCTGTTCAACAGGGGTAAGAGCAGCATTATTGAAGTATACTGTTTCAAAAACATAACATTTTTTTTATAAATATTTTGTAAATTCTACGATGTTTTTTCATTAAGCCCTGACGAAGAAGCCCTGCAAAGTGCTTGCAAAGTGCTGCAAACATTCGTTAACAGTAAAGTTTTATTTTACTGTTTTGATACCTTTTGATCCCGTCACCTTATTTCGAACAATTCTCGTTATTATCGAATGTTTGAATAATAGATAGTTCATTCTCTCCCCCCCCCCTCCCGAATAATATGAAAAGTTAGTAAATTTGATATTCTATGAGGGAATGAAAAATTGTAAAACATTATTCGAAGAGGTTATTATGCTCAAAATTGTTTATTAACAAGAGGCTAATTTTCCATAAAGTATTTCTTTATACCTACAATATATACGATACTATTTTTATTTTTTTAAATTTTATAATATTACATACTGTCTTATATTTATAGACAATGGTAATAGGAATCACACATTCACACCATATTTACAAACATATAAATTGAATTATAACAAAATGAGAAAATAAAAAAAAAATAAAAAGAAAATTTAAAGATAAAGTGAAATGATATTTTAAACACAATCATTCCTGTTTACAATGCAAAGTAATATAGATCATGTTTTATTAATAGTAGTTGTAACAGCAGTTTGAAACTGCAGGAACTAATTATTAAATACGTATGTACGACTCATAAAAAATAGTTGTTTTGTGTATTTAAAAAAATGGTAGTTTTTATTTTTAGATGTATTTGTAAACATAAAATTGATAATATACTTGCTTGAATTTTTAATATGTTTGAAGGATAATGAAAAAGGAGGTTTACAGCTATAGTTTATTTGGCCGGATAAATCAGAGTGATAGCTTCCGAAAACGGGGCCTCATAATATGTATCACAGTATTATATTTTATTGATATTGTATTTTTAAAAAATAACAGCATATTACTCCTTCCAGGATCATAAATTTAAGGGGAAAATTGTAATTAAAAAAAAATCTATAATAAAAATAAAAAAATCTCACGTTTTTTATCATAGTCAGAATTTTTTTCAAGTTTAAATCAGTTTTTGTAGGTCAAATTTTCACATGAATAGATGTTCTTTAATTTATCTATAATAAAAATTAAAATCTCACAATTTTTTTTTTTTTATTAGTCAGAATCTTTTTACTCATTTGACTAGATTTTATGATTTTGAGTAGATTTTGCAGCCAAAATCTGGTCCATAGGTCAAAATTGGTTTTTAATATTGTCTGACAATTTTTTTTAATTGTAGTTTGTGACGTTTCTAAAGAAGGTATAGAATCGAAATCGTTTTACTTATTTTATTTTAGCGTTATTTCTTCATGTACATAGTTTGATTTTATATGATGTTCTTTTTTTTTTCTTTGTTTTTTCGGCCAAGAATTCCATTGGAGTCCTATACTGCCTAACCATCGTTGGGGGTCAAAGTTCTTCATTTTGTGGGACCGCCACTCAATGAAAGTAGTCAACGCCCCAGGCCGAATTTGAATCGGCACCAATAAACATCAAATTGGTAAGACCGTGTCTTAACCACTGAGCTATGGGTGGCTCATCTTTCTGTTTATATACATATAGAAATTTTATATGTATATATATTTTTTTCATTTATTTATTTTTTTAAATTTTGGTATGAATGAGATCGTTTATCACTATCATGTTGCCCAAGGTTGTGGCAGATTGTAATATTTATCAATTAATAAAAAGACGATTTCCAAAAAAATAAATAAATAAAAAATAATTTAAATTGTAATATAGTTTGAGTTAATTTTAGTATTGCTTTATAAGGATTCAAATCATTAATTAATTTCGGATTCAGTATCTTAAACACCTATAAACTATAACCGTTTTATTGCGTCCCAACTAGAAAACTTCTTTAGTTGGTTATAACCGAATTCCAAACTAGTCTCCAGGCGTCGTAACAAATGTTTCAGGAACATACCGTTTTGAATAGTATTACAAAGAAGAGATATTTTTTCGTTGTTGATGAAACTTCCCTAACACTGAGAATGACAACGCACTCAAGCCCGAAGTAGGTATACGCAACAACTCCTTAAGGCGAATAGACATTCTCTAAGATTTAAAGGATTCCACCGGTTTTGGTAAGTTTCGGTATTTTGAAAGACTTGGGTAAGGTGCGGTTTTTACGTCAGTCGAATCCGGGCTTGTGACAAATATGGGACAGGTTTGAGCGGAGTTAGCAACTTTTTTTTGGCCGAAGGTAAACAACGTTAAAGTGGAACGTTTGTCTTTATTTGAAAAGAGAAAGGAATCCGCCGTGATTTAAGAACAATTATTTTAAAATATTTTTTAAGTTTAGGTTAATCAGAATTGAATAAATTTTACCTTAAATAACTCTGTTTGCATATCAGATATTTTTACTTTCACTTTTAAATATATAACTGGAGAAGTTTGTCGGGGGGTGTGGTCAGCAAAGAACGACATAAATAAACAAAACCATATTTATTTATTTTATGCCGACGTTTCGACCTGAGTTTCAGGTCTTCATCAGGGCTATAGAACAAAAGAGATAACTACAACATTTAGAGTAACATACAATTGAAAAGGAATAGTATACAAACAAATTTAGAATTATACAAAATATTGAATTAAATCATAAATGATAAAAAATTGATAACTGATAATAAAATTTTAATTGATTGATATTTGCGGAATTGTATGGTAGTAAATTGAAAACAGTACTATTCAATTATCAGTTATTTTTTATCATTTATGATTTAATTCAATATTTTGTATAATTCTAAATTTGTTTGTATACTATTCCTTTTCATTTTACTCTAAATGTTGTTGTTCTATACTCTTTTGTTCTATAGCCCTGATGAAGACCTGAAACTCAGGTCGAAACGTCGGCATGAAATAAATAAATATGGTTTTGTTTATTTATGTCGTTTTTTAAATATATAGTGTGCGGAAGTACTGTTTTATTATTAATTGTTAATATAAATTTTAATGTCAGACTAGGGAGTGTGAAATGTAGGTGAAAGGTGTGACAGATAATATAGACACAATTCTAACTTTTCATTATTTACTTCAAGGCCAAACAGGCACTTTATAAATATCGTAAATTCCTTTATCTGAGTAAAAAAATAAATAAATTTTAATTTTGTATAATAATATTGTAATATCAATCTTTAACAATTTTTATATAATCATTGTTTTAAATGATTATATAAAAATTGTTAAAGATTGATATTAAGTATAATAATATTGTAATATTTGTATATATCTGACTATCTACTTAACCTTGTTGTTACTAAAAAAATTCGGTTGCTTAAGATGGTCCAGCTTATTTTTTTACCACTTCGAGGATACTGCATATTTGAGAATAGAATCATTTTGGACCTTGATCGGATCACTTTGAAATAAAATGAAGGTAAATAATGTTAAATATTAGTTGGGGAAAAAGAAATCCATTATTTTTTCGGTAGATAGCTGTAGCGATCGATATCTCGTAAGTTTATTGATCAAACAATTTATACTCGTAGCCAAGGTGACATTTCGCACAATAAAAAAATCATTTGCTGGTTTTTGTTTGGTCCATTCAGTTGTGAGTTACAGGGTGTTAAAGATGGAAGTTAACAAAGAGAAAATTTTACAGTTTTTCTTTGATAAAGGCGAAAAAGGAAGCCAGGCGGCTGAAACTGTGAAAGGTGTTTATGGTCCCGATTCTGTAACGGGTAATTACGCGCAATTTTGGTTTCGTCGATTCGGATCGGGTATTTTTGATGTTAAAGACGCACCTCGCACTGGCAGGCCCATCGTCGAAAATGTCGATAAAATCACAGAAATAATCGAAGTTGACCGGCATGTTAATAGCAGTAGCATCGCCCAGGAGCTAAAGATCGAACATAAAACTGTTTTAAACCGTTTGCACAAAGCTGGGTTCAAAAAGAAGCTTGATGTTTGGGTGCCACACCAATTAACACCAAAAACCATGATGAAGCGAATTTCCATCTGTGAAGCCTTGGCCGAACGGAATGAAATCGACCCATTTCTTAAACGGATGGTGACTAGGGTAAGAAATGGATCACATACGACAACATTGTGTGAAAACGTTCGTGGTCAAAGCAGCTCAAACGGTGGCCAAACCAGGACTAATGGCCAGCAAAGTTCTGCTGTGCATTTGATGGGACTGGAAAGGAATCATTTATTATGAGTTGCTTCATATGGCCAAACACTTGATTCGGATCTTTATTATCAACAACTGGACCAGATACGGCCAGAATTGGCCAACAGAAGAGGTGTCGTGTTCCATCAAGACAACGCCAGGCCACAAACATCTATAGCGACTCGCCAGAAACTCCGGGAGCTTAGTTGGGAAGTTTTAATGCATCTACCATATAGACCGGACCTGATGATTATCATATTTTTCTTACATTGCAAAACATTCTTGGTGATTAGAAATTGGTATCAAGAAAAGACTGTGAAAATCGGTCACTACAGTTTTTCGGTAATAGGAGTGAAGACTTGTACGAGAGAGGCATTATGAAGCTACCTTTAAAATAACAACAAAATATAGAACTAAACGGTGCATATTTGACCCAAATCGAACAATCCGAAACATGTTAGATAAAGTATTAAATTTCACCTAAAAATAATGGATTTATTTTTCCCGAACTTAATATTAATATTTTTTCTAAATAGATTACTGATCAATGTAATTTAAAAATATATATAATTATGGTGATTTAAATAAAACATTAATGTCAATTACTTCTAATCAATTATTTTTACTCATTACCTATGTTTCAATGTGGCCTACGTTTTCTACCGAAACCATTGATGTCACGACGATCTAATTTTAATTAAAGTTTAAAAAAAAAATTTTACTGGGATACGTGCTTCGCACAACTTTCATTTACTACTCTACTTTAAATTGATATTAATGAAAGGCAACTGAAAGTAAAAACTGACTATTGTCACAACAATCATTAAAATGCGATTTTTAAAAAATATATATTTATCAATATTTACATAAAAATACATATAATAAATTTGAGGAAATCATAATGGTATGGTACAAGCATGTAGAGAAACTACCCATTGGTAGCACTCTAAAATCATTTTTACAATATAAGGTCTCAAGGCCATATTTTTTTCAGACGCCTCGGAGGATTGTTCGGAATAAAAGAGGAAGCAAACTAATGAGTTTGAGTGGTTAGGGAGTTTATAATGGAAGGATTGATATCTGGTTCGGGCTAGATCGGTTACATATGGAACATTAAGGTCTTTATAGATGATATTTGTGAGAAGTAGAAAGCATTGAGGATTTAACGAACGATACGAGATGTATTCGAAGGTTTAGTGGAGCCCCAAAGCTCAACCCCGTATGACCAGTTAGGCCTTATAATGGTGATTAAATCAGTCTTTTGTTATGAATTGGAAGTTTTGACCGTTTGTCCAGTAAGTGCTGTAATAGTCGGAATCGACGTACAGTTTCCTATGTTTCCACGCTTGTGTGAGGAGAAAATATGATTTATAAACATTTATTTATAAATTCAGTATATTTGTTTTTCGTTATTACCTATTACCTCCTACGCCTTTAGATATTTTTTAAAAATTATTTTTGACATCTCAGTAGTATGTTGTACACCTATATCGCTACTCTTGTTTCCAAAAATTTGTTTTCAACTTGGGAAAGTATTTCTCCTTTTTCCTTGTAGCTTGTATTCAAATTCTTTTATTGATAATATTCATCGATTTTTTAAAATCTCTAGAGGTGTTAAATGACAAATTCTTTACAGCAAACAAAATTAAAGATACTTTAGAGAAAGCTATATATTTCGAAAATTCGGTATTCAATTCCTGTCAAACTATTTCAGTGTTAATAAGACCAAGCTTAAATTAAACATCGGTTAATTATATCATTGATAAGAGTTTAACCATACCCCTTTTCCAGAAAATGGTAAATATTTTTATTCAAACAATTCTGATGTCTGTTCAACTTTAGAACAGGGTGAATCTCTTTCTTCAGCTTTTTTGATAAGGCATGTAAGCTTCTGAATATTTTCATATTCATAAGTATGTATGTGAATTGATACATGTTAATGTAAGAAATTAAATGTTTAGATTAAAGATATAAACAAGGTGATATCATCGCGGTGGATGGGATAGATAAGGAATTTTTTTTTCCGATCCCTCTAAAACAGAAAAACATAATATGAATTAATAAGTTGTATTACGTATTGTTTACATAACTCAGATTAGATACTACCTTTTTCTACTGTTGGTACTTGAAGGTATACAGTGAGATACTTAACTGAGGTTTGGTGGGTCCGTTCTGTAAGAATTCAACTAGAAATATTTGGAGGTGAAGAAAAGGAACGAATCATTAAAGGATAATTTGTCGGGCAAGCTTCCGACCGAAACATAAATTAAGTTAGATTATTTGATATTTTTTTTTTAAATTTCATTAACAATTAACACATCAGTCATAACAATTAAATTTTATTTGTTTTTGATATAAATTAGCGTTGTAATGAAAATTATTGAATAGTTGTTTATATATTAAATATTTTATTGGAAGAAGATAGTGGACCGTATGAAGTAGATTGTAGGAAGATAGTCCGTTTGGCGGTCAATAAAGGTATCAAAATAGTAAAAGAAAACTATTAATTGTTAACCAACGTTTTATTGTTAATCAACGTTTGTTGTTACCCAATCTTG
>NW_027106425.1:542615-547032 GCF_000696795.3 Halyomorpha halys | reverse complement strand
ATAAAGGTATCAAAATAGTAAAGAAAACTATTAATTGTTAACCAACATTTTATTGTTAATCGACATTTGTTGTTACCCAATCTTGACATTTCTGGTTAATAATATCTACGACAGCCCTACTTCTTAAATATTTTCATGCTGTTGAGCAGATGAGAAGAGAACGTAACATTTCCTGAGGGATCATCAGATATAAGTTGAAGTATTCCCCAAGATCCACTTGCTGAAGACAATCCTAGTGACACCCGACACTACCCCCGTCCAAAATTGGTTCTTCGTTATGAGAAGTGTCTCTGATCTACCAATTTTCTTAATTCTTTAGTCGTCTTCAATAATTCCAATTCTAACTTATAATGTACGTACAGATAACAGTGGCATATGAAAAATGACTGGCAGCAAGATGTAAATCATTTGTTGTACACACAAAACCACAAACACAGGATTTAATTTAAACAATTATCTTATTTTGACTGCGCTACTAACCTATACAAGTTTGATTTTCATTGGGTCATGATGGCATTTAGCCAACCTTTTGAGTGCATTGTTAACTTTCTTTATCCAGTCCACATAACTATGGAATTTCAAATCGAATGATATCCTTTATTTTTTTACGAATTCCAATAGTAAATCATATTTTTATAATAAAATCATATTGGGCAAATTTCCAAATCTGGAAAATATTTGTTGAAGATTTGTGCGTAAAAGGTGCTGAAAACAGAAAAGTATAGAACAAAATCGTTTTTAGAATCCAATTTCTTTTGAAGGACTATCTTAACATACGGCTTTGAGCTTTGGGGCTCGACTAAACCTTCGAATTCCTCTCGTCCAATCCAATTCTTACAATCCAAAATTCTTCGTAAAATCCTAAATGCTCCCTAGTTTGTCCCAAATAAAATCATTCACAAAGACCTTAATGTTCCATTTGTAACCGATCTAGCCCGAACCAGATATCAATCCTTCCATTAAAACTCCCTAACCATTCAAACCCATTAGTTTCTAATCTTGCTTCCTCTTTTATTCCGGTCAACCTGAGGTGTCTGGAAAGAAGATGGCCTCGAGACCTTATATTGTAAAAATGTTTTTAGAGTGCTACCAATGGGTAGTTTCTCTACGTGCTTGTACCACACCATCACGATTTCCTCAAATTTACTTAATGTATTTATGTACAATTGTAAATATCAATAAATAAATTAATAAAAAAAAAATTCTTTTAAGAATCTCTCATTAAAATTTGAGTTTTCTTGAACAGCCGACGAGGTTAAAATGGCTATCCAGATGAAGAAATCTCAGTAAAGAAATGCCGCAAATATGAAGTCGGATTCGTTTGGGAAATTCAATTCTAAAACGATTTGTATCTTTAGGGTTTTTCTATTTCCCGCACCGTTTGCAGGCAAACAGTAAGCAGTTGCTTCCGGAGATTTAATTATTCAGGATGAGTCTGATAAAAAAAGTGCCTGATATGGATTCGTCTTAGTAACTGATATACTACTAGAATCTGTGAATAAAACTATCCCATTCCATTGGAAATTCTAGAGTTAGGTACGCTGGATAAGAACTGGTGAAGTGAACTCAACAGTACCTTCAAAAGTTAGCTTATAGGCCATTGTTATTATAATATAATGAGGGAAAATTTAATTAAAATTTCAGAAGTTAGGGGAAGGGAAGGGGACTGAGCCTGTACCCTGGGACTTACTGGCTGTATAAACTTTCGACTTAAAAATGAAACGGCACACGGGCTATACAAAGAAATTATTTATTTATAAATTTTTATCACATTATTGACTGTCAATATTTGTCAACAAATCCAATATAGTCAAAATTTAAATCACGCTTTAATTAGTGCTAGGTTAGCCTAAAATATTTTTTTTTTTAAATTAATTATTTAATGTAATTTACAACTGTACAAAGTAATACAATAGGTAAATATGTTATATGTTTCATATACACTTGAAAATCTTGGGAAGGAAACACCCATTGGTGGTACTTCAAACATTAATTTAAATTAGAAGGCCATCTTCTTTTCAGACGCCTGGGAGGATTATCATGGATTGTTAAGGATGAAAGATTAAGAATTAATGTGCTAAGATGGTTAAGGAGTTTGGAATGAAAAGACGCATATCTGTTTTGGGTCAAATCTGCAACGAATGGGATGTTAAGATCTTTGTGAATGAGTTTATTTGTGACGTAATAAGGAGAATCAAGGATTTTACGTAGGATTTTGGATTGTAGCGATTGGATGCGGGAAGAATTTGATGGTTTGGTGGAGCCCCAGAGCTCAATTCCATATGTCCAAATTGGTCTGATGCTTAAAATATGAAGATGAGATTTACACCAATAAGATGAAATGAAAATAATAAAAAAAAATTAGAAGAAGTTATACGTTTGAAGTAGATTATAGGAAAATAAGGAGGCGGTCAATAAAGGTATCAAAATAGTAAAAGAAAAATATTTATTGTTAATCAACGTTTCGTCCCACTTTGCAGGGCTTCTTCAAGGCTAAATTAAAACAAGATGAAATTAAAACGGTTAAAGATGGAACAAGAAAATTAGAATTAATAATTTACAAAGAACGTAAAAAAATTATACAAAAATATTTTTTAAAACTTAACTGTACCTATTATTTATTAATTCCCTATTCATTTATATTTATATTTTCTTAATTTAATATGTATCTTTCTTTTTTTTCAAAAATATTTTTTTACTATCTTTGTATATTTATTCTATTTTTTTTGTTTTCGTTTACCCCTGATGAAGCCCTCCAAAGTGGGCCGAAACGTTGAATAGTTTTCTTTTACTACTTTGATACCATTATTGACCGCTACCCGGACTATCTACAATAAAGAAAAATATTAAAAAAAAAAAAAAAAAAAAAAATTAAAACAAAATTCATCTGAGTGTCACTTTATTAAATTCTACATTGAGTTTTTATAAAGAGGTATTTTGATCTTCTTAATCTTTTATTATCTTATATTCTTATTCTTGTCTTTCCCTTCCAGAAATGTAGGCTACATGAGGTTAAAAGGAAAAACATATCTACCAGAATTGTATAAGTCAGTAGAATTGTACCAAATACAAACTACAAGATTAATAGTATTATTTTGTACTTTATTATGAAATATATATGAAGGGCCCAGATATCAAATTAAGTATTTGTTATAATGACATCGTCAATTTAATTTCAAACAACACTTTGTACATAAATATCAATAATTTTTTTTTAGGTAATTAAAAACAACTGTTCAATATCTGAAAGTTTTGATTTAATTTTCAAATAAATAAAAATGTTTTCGGTGCCCCCACAGTTCATTTTCCTTTCTATAGTTATCGCTTCTGAACAAAATGTGACGTGATCCTTCGGAGCTCTGCATATTTCGCAATTTCGATCTTTTTTGATTTTCATGAGGCTGAAATACTTCTCAGTGGATCCATGATTTGTTCGTTGTCTTACCATTGTTACATTATCTTTTCGGCTGAGTCCCAGGTTTAGGCGAAACCAAGGTACAAGGCTTACAGATAATTATAATCTCTTCCTTTTGTTTGAGATTCCCTATCATAGCGATCTTGCCATTCCTTTATCGCTTCTTTCTTTATGAATTTTAAGAGATCCGGCATATAAGGAAGTTACAACAACCACTTATTGGGGGAGATGACAAAATCTCAAATTTCCTAACTTAACGGAGATCCTATATTCCCTGAAATCCGCCGTTTTCCCGAACATTTATAGAAATCTGACCTCTCTAATTAGTGTTTATCAATTGGCGGTTTTGAGTATAACAACATCTTTGTGTAATGGTTTACTATAATTTGTGCAATTTAATGTATGTTCTCAAATCTACCTTACAATACTTACAATATACTCCGTAATTTTATTGACTTTCGTGAATAATTTCTAATTCAAATACATGTTTTAGGTCTACTAAAAATAAAAAAATCTTTTTTTTTTTTTTTTTTAATAATTTATTTATTGTTATTTACAACTTTATACACATATATGCAACAAGTAAATTTGCTGTAGGTGACATAGTGACATGATACAAACATGTGGAATATCTACCCACTGATAGAACTCCAATAAAAAAAAAAACTTAAAGTCTTAAAAACTAAAAGTCGTACGAAACTGAAATTATAAATATGTAATTTTATAATTATACATTTAATTAAAATTTACAAATACGCCTTAAATATAAGGCGGATATATGCCTGGGATGTGATGAAGGAAGATTGCATTACAGCTTCTTCATATTTTGTTAAATTGTTGTATTCTTGGCAGGAACAAAATTTTTATTCATTAATTCCATCACGAGAAATCCTAAATTATGAATTTTCATCACAATAGAAAAATAAAAATAGGAAGATCGATGATTGACCGTGTGTAATAATAAAAAGTAAGATAATACGGGTCCGATCAAAGAAAAACTCA
>NW_027106425.1:540801-542565 GCF_000696795.3 Halyomorpha halys | reverse complement strand
AGACTGTAGGGCAGTCGGTAGGTTTACGACGAAGGGTAAAGGTGATTTGATGGGATTTGTTTATATTTATTTTCATCCTCCAATTACGACACCATAATTAATTAAGATTATTATTTTAATTACTCTATTTATTATTTCGATAATTTTAAACTATTTATATTTTAATTATTGTCAAATATTACGTTTTTTATAATAATTTATTTATTGTTATTTACAACTGTATAAAAAGATATAAAACAAGTAAATTTGCTGTAGGTGACATAGTGACATGATACAGACATGAGAATCTACCCATTGATAGAATTCGAATAACATTTCTAGAGGAGAAGATCTCTAGGATCTCTTCTTTTTAGACGCCAGAGATTATTAGGTAATGAAGGAGAAACTAGGTTAGAAACTAATGGATTTGGGTGGTTCGGGAGTTTATCATGGAAGGATTGGTATCTGGTTCTGGCCAAATCGATAACATATGGGACATTGAGGTCATGATGGATGACTTGACTCGTGACAAAGTAAGGAGAATTAAGAATTTTACTAAGGATTGGATTCGAGAGGAATAGGATGGTTTAGTGGAGCCCCTGAGCTCAACTCCGTAGGTCCAGATAGGCCTTATAATAGTCATGTAGATCAGTCTTTTGTAATGGATTGGCAGTAGAACGTTTATCTAGTAAATGTGTAATAGTCGGAATCGACAAGCAGTCTCCTGTCTTTTCAGTCTTGTATGAGGATCCCATGTCAGTCGTTTGTCCAGATGTAGTCCTAAGCAACGGATCTTTTCGATAGGAATATGTGGGGTATTATTAAAGGATACTGTGGGGCAAGAGGTCATGTGTTTACGACGAAGGGTAAATGTGGTTTGGTGGGATTTATAGGGATTTATTTTAATACTCCAGTTTTGGCACCATTCTTCAAGGGTGGTGATGTGGGATTGGGATTCAATGTAAGGATCATTGTTCACTGGCAATAGACGTAACATTTTTTTAACTGTCAATCCCCACTCATCTATAACTTTCTGTCAATTGCTCACTTTCGCACTGATGACCTCTAGAATGAGAGGTATGTTTCCTATCATATTCATTATCTTCCTTTATTCTTGATTTTACTCTTTTTCACACATTTAGTTTGTTTTCTCTCAATTTTACGTTTCACAGTACATCCCTTTAATTTTTCATTTACTTTGCTTTACTTCATTTATGTTTAGATCATTTAAGTATTGGTATCGTTTTTTGGCATAACAACAAACATTGGCCCATAATAAATAGTTTAATTATTATTTTAAGTCGTTCTTTGACCACACTCCTATTATTAAAAATAAAAATTGTTCCTTCACATTTTTCGCCTTCCCTGATATCTAATTTTTGAAAATCACAAAAATAGTGATAACTTCAACTGGGGCCCACCAATATACACAGAATTTGGCGACGTTTGCTGGATGGTAAGTGAAGGTTGTATACGCGCACCGCACCACATTTTGTAAAATATAATAATAGACGAGATTCTGGACATTAATATGATAAAACACTAGTTTCTAACCTTGCTTCCTCTTCCATTCCTGGCGGCTGAAAAGAAGATGGCCTCGTGACCTTATATTGTAAACTGTTTTTAGAGTTCTACTGGGTAGTTTCTCTACATCCTGTATCATATCATTATGTCATTATGATCAAATTTAAATTTAATAATCTTTTTACTGGAAGAGTCTTATGGAATTAAACTGGATTTAGTGAATGAGACAAATTCTTCCTTATTAAAATACAATAGTTTATT
>NW_027106425.1:534903-539741 GCF_000696795.3 Halyomorpha halys | reverse complement strand
TTTTGTCACGACGATGTTTGAATTGGCGAAACGTCAACTGATGAGTTGTTTGCTACTACTTTAGGGACTCGAAGCTTATTTTTTTTTTTTTTTTTTATTATTTATTTATTGGAATTTACAACTGTACATTATAATACATTTAGTAAATTTAATCTCAGTTAAATTGGAGTGTTACAGGCGTGTGAGAAACTACCCATTGGTAGCACATATAGATGAATATCAGCTTTATAGATGATATTTGTGACAAAGTAAGGAGCATTGAGGATTTTACGAAGGATTTTGGATTCTAAAGATTGGATACAAAGGGATTCGATGGTTTAGTGGAGCCCCAAAGCTCAACTCCGTATGCCCAGATTGGCCTTATTACAATCATGTAGATCAGGATTTTGTAATGAATTGCAAGTTTAAACCGTTTGTTCAGTAAGTGCTGTAAAAGTCGAAATCGACGTGCAGTTACCTGTCTTGTGTGAGGATTCCAGGCTAGTCGTTTGTCGGTAGCGGATCTGTTCGACAGGGGTAAGATCAACATTATTAAAGGAGACTGTAGGGCAGTCGGTAGGTTTACGACGAAGGGTAAAGGTGATTTGATGGGATTTGTTTATATTTATTTTCATCCTCCAATTACGACACCATTCTTCGAGGGCTGTAATATGTGAAATAAATATTAAAATTGAATTTGTACTAAAATTTTCAGCTTCCTACGGAGATTTTGCTCTTTAACATTATAACATTTAATATTTATAAGAAACGTTGTGTTTGATTACCATCTTTAGAAATAAGCACAGTATAAAACTCTTTGTCCGGATAATGAATCCAAAGCTATTCTGGATAAGAGATGGTATGATTAGAAAATAAAAAAATCTGGACATTTATTGAAGTAACATAAAAAAAAAATTAAAAAAATAGTTTTATTCGACATTGATTATCATATACTTCATTTTGACAGATACATGGTCACTTGATATATATCGCAGAATCACCACAAAACATACTTTTTTATATTCCAATAAAACAAAAAATTGAGAAAAAATTAAGCGTTAATACTACAAATGACATTTATTAACCGAATTCTTAGCTTAAATACACATGAGAAACATAACTCAATCGAAAGAGAGCTTCCATATTTTCACAAGGTATATATTAAGTCTGTTTGAGCTTGATTTTTCAACAAATACGTATAAATAAGTTTCAAAGTATTGAAATAATTTTTATTAAATATTTCTGATTTTTATTTATTTTTTTATGAAAAATAATGTTGATAAAAGGTACGATTTAATTTACACATGTATTTAAAATGAAAGAAACTTTCCATGCTAAATTTGTTTTTAATTCCAACTGAAATTACTTAATTAAAATGAAATTAAATTAACTTCTGTTAACATTATGTAATATAATTTAAAACACGTTTTTTATGCGCAAAAGTTAACTGTCATATATTTAAATTTTAATGTTTTGTTGAGATAGGGAATATTTTATAAGGAAATAATATAAATAAAATCGCATGAAAAGCGATCGAAAACTCTTAGAAAATAAATTAACAAAATAAGGACATAGCAATATGTTTAAAAGGAATATTAACAACAATAATTTAAAATTAAAATTATGATTATTATTAATTTATCAGAATTGCTATGTTTGAAACTTAGCTTATCTCATTCATGATAGAGTGTCCTTCTAACATAAATAAAGATGTGCAAAGACTCATAAGGATTGAGCACATTATGCAATGAAAATTTAATATATATATTTTTTTTTAGATTATAAAACCATCAATAATTTATAAAGAGATAACAGTCCCATAAATAATAATTCTCGTATATTTACTAAAATAAGGATAAAAATAATGTAATTCATTGATAACCTCTAAGAAAAGGTTTTCCCAGCTTCAGTTTAATTTATGACATCCGTTCAATTCATTTTATTTTAAATTATATAAAAACATAATTTATAGATACGTTATGTGTTTAATTTACAGTGCCCTAATTTATTGGTTCTTTTCTATTGTTCAATTTATTTATTTATCTTTTTTAGTGAAATTAGAAAAAAAATTTCTTTATGTATTGGTTTAAAAAGATTTAATGTAATAATGGAATTGATAGGTATACGCCTTTCGTATAAGAAATAAATTTTATTTTGCATTTAATTTATTTCTTACCTTCAAAATAATAGTTATTACGTAGAAATCTTTCAATTTTGCAAAATATTATGTTTATTTGTTTTGTTTTACGGGAAGGTTTATTAAAAATACTTTGTAAAATAATTGCATGTTTGACTATTTCAATGCATATTTTAACTCTTCTTTTTGCATATTTTAGGGTTTTTTTATTGCTAGAAAATCAAGTCACCGATTATTCGATAGTACCATAATTGTGATTTATAAATTATATGTGATACATAAATGATTTACATTGACTTCCAATATTGGTCACTACAATGTACATCGAGCTTACCTACATTAAGAAATTCAAATGCGAGGGATTTATACGAATTTTTTATCAATTTTGAAACGCCTTTATTGTTTATTCTTTTAAAAATATATTCGAATTCCCCCCTCATATTTTGGTTGAATAATGTGTTATTCCTAGTCTCAGTATTGATTGATAAAATGAGAAATGTGATCAAATAGTTCCTGAGATTTAATTTTTCATAAATAAAACATTTTTTCCGAATAACTAGGAATCAATATTTTGTGAATCTATTTTGGCAAATATCATGAAAACTACTTCTCCTACCAAGATAAATGTAATATACTACTTTATAGCACATTAAAATAGCTTTAATTTGAGTGCTAATATAAGGTAGTATATTACGTTTATCTTAGTAGGAGTGGTAGTTTTAACGATATTTGCCAAAATAGATTCACAAAATATTGATTTCGAGCTATTCGGATAAAATGTTTTATTTATGAAAAATTAAATCTCAGGAACTCTTTGGTTAAATCTGAGGTACAGATGTCTGTCAGGACAAATTTAAAGTTTATGACGTTTATTCTCCAAGAGATAGTAAGTCATTTTTATGGCATTTGCATATGGATATAAATGTTTTCTAAAAATAATTTTATTTTAGCAACTATCAAGAAATATTCTACTTCTATAAAGATAAATATCATAAATTACCTTCATAGGACATTAAGCTAGCATTATTCGAGTGATGGCAGACATCTGTACGTCTATTGGTAACTGAAATATATTTTTTCAGAAATCACACTTGGTCAAAACCGCTAGAAATCAATATTTTGTGAATCTATTTTGGCAAATATGACGGAAACTACTACTCCTACCAAGATAAACGTAATAAACTACTTAATAGCACATTGAAATAGCTTTTGTATGAGTGCTAATAGACATGTGTTCATCCAATGATTCCTTAGATATAAATTGCCCAAAATGAATCCATTAACTACTGCTTTTTCTTTATGAAATGTCGCTTTTAATAAAACTGTACTCGGGAACTATTCAACGTAAATAGAACTTTTATTACTCACATTTACACAACTTTAAATGATGGTCTATTAAGTTTATTACTTTTGTCGGTAGTTATAAAAATTTTTTATCGTTTTCCAACAGCCACCATTTTTAATCCCCCTTACTCTGGGTGGCAGACTCATCCATTTTGTCTATTAACTATATATAGTTTTCATTAATGTAATCAGAAATAGGTGTGTAATAACTGAATTTTCATTCCTCTATGGCTGTTAGACTAAGAAGTTAAGGAAGCTTTGTATTTCTGTAGGGATTGAAAATTTCCACTTGCCCTTTTGGTTGTACACATCACAGACAGTCACTTGTCTATTATTTTTTAAGGTTTTTACAAATTCTACCGTTATTCTGAAAATTTTAAGGGATAATGCGACTTAGGACCAGCAAGGCCCTATATCAATTTTATCAAATTCCCTCGACTACTTTCGCTTACGCCACCACAAATGTATTTTCCTTGACATTTATGTTTTGCAATGGCTTGAACAATTTGAATCAAAGTTGGTGGGAAGATAAGGATCTCATTTCAAACGACTGATCATCAACCTTGAAATATGGGTAATTATGTATGCTACTGAAATAGTAAGAAATGTATACTGACCTACTTACTTGGATGACTTTTGTGATTTTTTAAATTTTTGACGAGTGGAAGACAGCTGGAGGTGCGTCCTGTGAAGAAAACTACTAATTGTTAGTTTCTAATTTTTTAAATCATTAAATGTTAATGATATAAACATGTAATCCATTGATAGAACTCTAATAACATTACTAGAGAAGAATATCTAGGGGCATCTTCTTTTCAGGCGCCTAGGGGAATTATCAGGTATTGAAGGAGAAGGCAGGTTAGAAACAAGTGGGTTTGGGTGGTTGGGAAGTTTATTATGGGAGGGTTGGTATCTGGTTCTGGCCAAATCGCCAACATGTAGAACTTTGAGGTCCTGATGGATGACTTGATTTGTGACGAAGTAAGGAGAATTAAGGGTTTTACAAAGGATTTTGGACTATAAGGATTGTATACCAGAGGAATTTGATGGTTTAGTGGAGCCCCAAAGCTCAACTCCGTATGTCCAGGTAGGCCTTATTATAGTCATGTAGATCAGTCAATAATGGATTGGAAGTTCAGACTGTTAGTCTAGTAAATGTTGTAATAGTCGGAATCGACAATCAGTCTCCTGTCTTTTCAGTTTTGTATGAGGATTCCATGTCAGTCGTTTGTCCAGATGTAGTCCTAAGTAACGGAACAGATAGGAATAAGTGGAGTATTCTAATTGTAAGCTAAACTTGTTTATTTGTGCCAATTATTTGAATCCATTAAGGTGACCGACAATTCTCAAATCCGATTTATATGTACACATATATATA
>NW_027106425.1:533229-534793 GCF_000696795.3 Halyomorpha halys | reverse complement strand
ATATATATATATATACACATACATTTATATTTATAGGGACTTCAAAGCTGAGTAATTGTAACTATTAAAACAATCGGAATTTGAATTGAATTCCTTATAGTACATTACCCGAATTAATTTGTCAGTGATCCTCCTGAGACTATTTAAAACGATTTAAATTTTAAATGTTGATTAACACGTGTTAAAAACTCGTTTAGTATCGTGGCGGGCCCACGAAATTTATTTCAGGTTAAATTTTGTAACTTGTTTGATAACCCGTCCTTCTTGTCCTACTTAATCGTGTTAAATGAAATAAATTAAAAATAAAATTAAATCGCTTTTAATAAATATTTTATTGTGTAAAATAATTGTTGTTTTATGATTTTTGTTGAGAAGATAGCTAAGTAATTTATATAGTAATTTAGGGGAGAATTACATCGCAACATATAATGATTAAACGCTATAACTTAATCTTAATAATTAATAAGATTTTAACTAATGTAACTAATGACAAACTGTTAAAGTCGATCACAGTAAAATTATAATCATAAAAAATGAAATAATTATTTATGCTTTGCAATTTTTTTAATTGGTTATATTAAATGGCATTTTAATCCGAAACATTAAAAAAGTTTTTCAGAAGGAAAAATCACACCTCAACTCAGTTCATAGTTTCGTGGAAATCAAAGCTAGAATATGGTAACTCTTATTTCATATCAATCGAATTTTTATTAGTTATTAAAAAGTTCTTTTCGGTAATATTCTTTACGTTTTCTTGAATATCAATTGTTTTCATATATTCAGTTTGCATAGAAACTTTAAAGTACCTAATTCCTATTTAAAAATATGAAAAATTACTGTTTAAAATAATAAGAATAACACACCTCGCCAATAACAATTACAACATAGGTAAAAGAAATATATGAAGCGTTATATTCATTAATGTATATATAGCATAGCATAGTGCAATATAGTAAAACATGGTATAACATAATACAGTAATGTATAGTATAGCATGGCGTAGCATAGTGCCGTAAAGTGAAGTATAATATAGTGCTGCATAGTGCAGTATAATAATGCAGTATAATAATGCATAGAATAGCATAATACAACAATGCTATATTGTAGTATAGCATATCGTAGCATAGTACTGCATAGTATAGCATAGTGCAGGATAATAAAGCATAGTATAGCATAGCAGAGTTAAGTATAGTTTAGGACTGCATAGTATAACATAGTGTAATATAGTAAAGCATAGAATAACATAATACAGTAATGTATAGTAAAGTATAGTATAGCATAGGACAGCATAGGATTTGCCCAGTGCGGTTTATCTTCTTTATACCAACTTCAAAGATATCAAAATATTATTTTTTATTTAATAAAATAAAACAATTTCTTTCATTTTGGAATTTATTTTTTTAAATTGGAAACAATTTTGAGTTACAGCGGCCACTTATAGCATAGGAAAGTCTATAAAGAACATTATTTTTTATAAATGATTTCATAAAAGTTACTTATCTAAAAGAGTAGAGGGAATATGGGGGAGCTGGTGCACCGATTTGGGCAGCCAATCAGAAGCCAG
>NW_027106425.1:525136-525924 GCF_000696795.3 Halyomorpha halys | reverse complement strand
TGTGTGACGTCATCAAAATGCTGGCTTCTGATTGGCTGCCCAAATCGGTGCACCAGCTCCCCCATATTCCCTCTACTTAAAAGTTGTTCTACATTATAAGAAATTTTTAATCAGTTAACTATTAAATGGATTCTAAAAAGTAACCATGAAAAGTAATTTATAAATACAAAGCAATTCAGTTTCAAAGAGTTATGTAATGATCATTAAATGTACAAAAAAAAAAAATATGCCATATCTTATTGATAAGAAATAGTGTGAGGCCAGACATTATCTTTCTGAGACACTTCAGAATGTCTCAACAAATGAGTCAGTCACCAAAGACGTGGATTGCTAAGTTCATATCGAGTGTCATATGGTTAACCACTTCATAAATTACTAATGAATCCTTGATTAATAAAAATTTACCTTATAAAACACATTATCTCCAGTAAAGTTGAAAGAATATAAATTTAAGTTACATAAATCCAATTATATAACTGGCTCGAACAATTGTTTTATTCCTATAAATTAATTAAACTACAAAAAAAATCTAAATAAAGTGAAAAATTACAAAATTAATGTGTTTATTATTCTTTGTGTCATTAAAAAAGTATACATGTATCTACAAGTATGTGAGTTTATTTATATGAAAATGGTAAAAGTCAGCGTTAAAGGTCAAGCAAGAATAACGGACTTTTGCAAAGTTTGATAAGTATGTGAGTGTATTTATATAATTGGTCTACACTCTACAAACTCCCTTCTTAGGAATTAAATAAGGAGAAAAACTCCCTTTTTGTATCTTTATATAT
>NW_027106425.1:518123-524936 GCF_000696795.3 Halyomorpha halys | reverse complement strand
CTGTCGGTGATTTATGTAAAGATTTATTTCTAATTATATACTCCTCTATTAATACCATCCTCTGGTCAGATATTTTTACTGTTTTATTTGTAAATTTATTTTATTTTTAACGAACCTAGTCCAATAATAATTTTTTTTTCCACAAAAATAAATAAGAATTTTGATCACTACAACAGATGCTATTGAGAAGTTATACTAAGAAATAGATTATTGAAAATATATACATTAAAATCTCTAAATAAAAAACTTGGGTAAATGAGTTATGGTTGATTATGGAATTTAGCGATATATTTTGGCTTTTGTTCATTTGAAAATATAGTGCCCTATGTGTGTTTATATCAACAATCATCTAATATCTAAGTTTTCATTTTTTTTTCGAATCAAAAAAATCGAGTTTACTAAGTTAATTATTTTATGATTTCCCAAATCCATTAGCTTACTATCTTTAATGAAAAACAATCAATTCTCAGGTGAACTTTCACAATGGAGCTGTAAAGTCCAAAGGGTGGTTTTACAAGGGATTCCGATATGGGGATGGTAACAAACCAAACAATACAATGGTTACTTTAAATAAATATATATTTTTATTTATTTATTGACATTTACAACTCTACATAAAATACAACAAGTAAATTTGAAGTAAGATCACAATGGTATGATACACTAACTAACACTAACTAGAGAAACTATTGGTAGTCCTCTAACATTTTAAGTATTAAAAAATTAGAATTATGTTTTCTTAAATTATATAGAAAATCAAACATCAAAGATGATTCATTTTATTAATTATATAATGAATTAATGAAATTTCCTCGAATTCACTCAATTTCATGCAACACCTCTCGAAAAATTATTTCTATTATAGCTTGATAATTATAAGTCATTTTAAAATCACATATTAAAAAAAAATGGTTAAATGTTTTCAGCTGGATCTTTGTGTAATGAATTTCTCCAAACTATTTCAAATTTATATCAGGACAACTTATTAGAAGGTGACTACTACAATTTAGCACGGAAAAGGGGAATGAAACTTATCAATTTTAATTACAAAATTTAAATAAAGTTATTCATAATTATACCAGTGCTTAATTCATCATCATCTATGGTGCTACAACTCTTGTAGAGTCAAAACCTTCTACAACTTCGTTCGCCAGTACCCTATAATGGTTGCCGCTGCTCTCCAATTGCGGATTCCCATGATAGACCTGGCATCCGCCGCCACTCCATTGGTCTTCCTACTCTTCTTGTCCCATATATCCTTTCGTCCAGGATCATCCTAGGAATCTGATCCTGGGTCATTCTTAATACATGACCTGCCCCAGTGCTTAATTAGTAATTATAATTATTTGATAAAAAAAAAAATATTTATAAATTAATAATTGTTTCCACTTCTAGAGGGAGGGGGGGGAGCAGTGCCCTCTCCTGTACACCACTGAGCACCTAAAAGCCCGTTTATAACGAAAAAAAATTGACTCTTTTCTTTTTTATTGAATTTCTTATTATTTGAAAAAAGTTTGTTTTAGGTATCTTATTTCTAAATTACTGTCAAAATTACGTTATTAGGAGAATACAGTATTTTTTTTTATCTGCTAACGCCCATTTTATGTTAAAATTTAAATTTTTACCTAGACTGTACAAAAGGAACAGTATGTCCTTGAAAAGTAGTTATTGAACTATTCTAGGTCAAAACACTGGACGTTCATTGTATTCTTTCTTGTTCAATGATCAACATCCTTGGTTTGTAAGAAACCTATGTACGCCAATTGCATCGGGAATTAAAAATAGAGAAAATAGATGATTACATCAAAAAAAAGGTTCATGAAGTTCCACTCCCAGTTACCAACAGTTAAAGGAGCAGTGACCTACAACTTGGGAAACCCAACCACAACCCGAAGACTGAAGCCCAGGCTGCTGCATTCTGTTATAATTTCTATATTTATCAGTTCTGTTATTGTCACTCTAAAATTTTATTTTAATTTTTTTTTTCTCTTCATATTTTTCTTAAATTCACTTTTTTTTCCCATTAGAAGTCAATTATTAATTTTGTTAAATCCATAAATATCATTGTTTTTGTTATTAACCTTACTTTTATCAAAATAATTTAATTTATATCCAATTATGTCTCAACTTTTTATTTTTCTTAAAAGTCCGACGTTTCGGCCAATCCGGCCATCCTCAGGGACAATCTACTACAAAACAGCTTTTATTACATCTATGATCCTCAAACATTTCAAATTACTTAACACTATTATAATTTATCATACCTTAATACAATTTTGGAACTAAATGATTTAAACTCAACTTCATGCAGGCTATTCTCCCCAGGTCAAAACAACAATTTCAATGAAACATTAAAACATTAGGTAAAACATATTTTTTTGTTAATAAGTATAGCCCACATTATGTCTAATTACCTAATTAGTCAATATTCACATTAAAACCAAAATTAAAATTCATTTATCACAGTCACTATTTGTTAAAACTTCATCACAACAATGCTTGTAACCTTCCTCCACTTAGTTCAAGCATTAAAATTATTTATTATATGAACATTTTTGTTAATTTTCCTCTTTATTTCATTAGTAAAATTCCCATCAAGGCTAATGAAACTATCCACATTCAATTTATCCTATATTTTTCATAAATTAATTTTACTTAATTTCTCTGCATAGTGTTGGTTCAAATTTTTTGTATCTGTTTTGAAATTCACTGTATAGTTAATATTTTCAGATATGTAAATGGATTCAAGTATTTTCCTTTCCATAAATATCATTGTTTTTGTTATTAACCTTACTTTTATCTTTTATTGAGAATTATTATTGTAATCTATTTATTTCATCTTAATTTTATGTTTTATTTAGAACATTGTATATAATTAGGGGTGTCTTTTGCATGAGACTATACCCCTCCTATAATCAATTGTTAAAAAAAAAAATTTACCTCTTACGTCTACTATATGTGGCCCACCAGGTCGATCTAGTTTTAAATAAATAAAAAATAAATGATCAATATCTTGAAAACTATGAGAACGATAAAAAGTAAATTTTTTTTTTTAATTTTTTTTTAAAAAAGGAGGGTAAAATTTCTAATAATTTAGACATAATATAACTATTTACTTTTTTAAAAAAAATCGTTTAGACTAAGGTATTTTGTCCAAATCATATTTAATCTTACTCAATTCTGGTTGCAATTTCGAATTTTTTGGTGTCATGTCCTTTCGCCGAGTTCGTAATTCCACAATGATTTTCATTCAAGTTGCTGTAAGTAGTAAGTGCCGATTATTTCAATATTGAATAGAAACTGCAAATCATGGTTCGTAAAAAATTTCACACCTGTCATTACTTTGATAATAATTTAAACCTCTATTCAATCGTTAAGCTGCAACAGCTCAGAGTTAAATGCAACTGCTGAAGCAATTAACAACAATTAGAGATCATGCGACGAAGATAAACGGTTGATGCGATAGCGAATAACGTTGGTACGGTTTATAGACCCGGAGTGCAAAATTATGACGTTCATGGTCCGTAGAACTCAAGCTCTCCAAAAGGTTCAATCTTGATCAAGACTATTTTATGACTTTAACATTCAACACGGCCCAGTTGATGAGATATCCATGTCTGTGACCGTCTTTTATAATACCTAATTTGAAATCTTTGATAATATCAACGCATTCATCTTCATTTCATTGAATAAACATAAGCTAGTTTCTATTTTTGTAATTAGTGCAATAGACCAGTTGAATTAGTATCGAAACAGGAGTGTTGAAAAAAGTGACGCATTAGCTTTACTGTTATTCTTGTATATATTTGTACGGATAAATAATTTTAAAAAATCTAACTAAGGTAGAACTTTTAGCCAAATAACCTTAAAATTTACATCTGGACACACGACTAACCTGGAATCCTCACACAAGACTGAAATGACAGAAAACTGCACGTCGGTTTCGATTATTACAGCACTTACTGGACAAACAGTCTAAACTTCCAATTCGTTACTTAAGATTGATCCACATGACTGTAATAAGGCCCATCTGGACATACGGAGTTGAGCTTTGGGGCTCCACTAAACCATTGAATTTTTCTTGTATCCAATCCTTACAGTCCGAAAACATTCGTAAAATCCTTAATGCTCCTTACTTCGTTACAAATCGAGTCATCCATCAAGACCTTAATGTTCCATATGTCGCCGATTTGGCCAGAACCAGATACCAATCCTTCCATGATAAACTTCCCAACCATCCAAACCCACTTGTTTCTAATCAGGCTTCTCATACATTGCCTGACAATCCTCCTAGGCGCTCTGAAATGAAGATGGCCCTTGGTTCTATCAATGGGTAGATTCTCCACATGATTGAATTTTGCCAGTTAGTAACGACCAGAAAATTTACTGGTTGCATATATTTTAATATATAAAATAAAATATAAACCTTGGCGCCCCAGACCTGTATAAGTCCAAGGCTTAGCCTTTTCCGGACTTTTCCTGACGTGATTATTTCATAGGGTCACTCCCACGCCTAACTCTTCTGAGTGCCTCCCACTGGCTAAAGGGCCTCACAAATCCCTGTGGGAGGTAGTGAGTGAGTTTCGTATAATTTTATGCTTGAAAAAATCCTGGGTGGGACCGGGGCTCGAACTGACAACCTCTGAGTTGGTAGACAGGCGCGTTGCAACGCTGCTATCGTCGCCCCATATTTTAATACAGCTGTAAATATCATAATTTTTTTTTTTTAAATATTAGAAAACCAAAACCAACACTGTTTTTGATGAGTCCGTAGTACTGTACGGTAAAAATGTGTCTTCGAGTTTATCTTATAGTCAAGGACGTATAGCAAATAAACTAAGTTATTTATTCGGGACTCATATACGGTAAATATACGTATTCCATGTATATTTAAAAGAAAAACTAACTCAGCACAAAGAGTTAATGGTGGCAGTGAGAAGACTGAAAACACTATTACAGGCCAATTGTGATAGAAGTATATTAGGAGGACGGACTCTTTGGCCACTGGGGCAAGGTCTTCGAAGGAAAATGTCGCTGCCAAACGATGTACATATATGGCAAGCCGTTTAACAAGGGAACGATGATCTGCAGGTTCTATATTACTTCACTATTCCTAATGAAGAATGGCCTAGTACCAAATAAAACTAAAAACGGAAAATGCAATAAACTGTTCAAGGTAAGCCTTCATCATGTAGCACACGGGCACAAAATTTGAAAAGAAACATCATAAGAATGATAAATATATTTAAGAAAATCTCTAGCTAATATTGTATAAGAATTTAATTGACTTTCTTATCACATCAGCTATCATTCATTATACATATATGTGAATGATATTCTTACTGAGAGAAAAATCTAAAACATCCCAAAACTTTTGACCGAATTCTTGATTTACCGGAGTCTGGAGGAATTCACTGATTAGCCCTTTTCCTAAACAAGTTTTGGAAACTGCACTCTATAAATAGCGTTTATAAGAATTTTTGAATAAATTATTAATTATCAATCAGGATAATGATCTTAGAATCCCAATAAACTCACCTTTATTATATCAGAATAATATTTTTTTTAATTATTATAATTAATTTTATTTGTGAAAAAAATATATTTTATACACATATATATTTTAGATATTTTGGTGTCGCGTCGGTTTTTCTTAACTTCGGCCATTTTCAAAGGATTTTCTCTCTCCTTTACTTCTCCCCAACCATCTTATCAAAATTCTTTGGTATTATAAATACTACTCTATGAAAGTATTCGCTGATATATTTTATGGGTCTTTTTATCAAAATATATCGACAATATATCAAATAAAATTAAAGTTAAAACTTATACAGTAAAAATATTAATACTTTTAAAAAATCATATGAACTAATATGATGGTTGTTTTTTCTTATTTTGGGAAAAATTTAAGTTTTATATTAAATATTTTATACATTTTTAAACGAATATGGATAAAAATTTTAATAACTTTCTTTAATCTTATTTTTAATCTCCTGTGGATCGTCAATTTAAGTTTTCTTTTAAGCATGGTTTATCACTCTCACACAGAGATTATTTGCTTTTGTTACTATTTTAGAGAACTTTGTCGCTGAAATTTGACCTTTTTTGAAAACTGAACTCTCTAAAGTGTGTTTCTAAGCAATTTTGAGTACGTAACCATCTTCGACCAATGTTTTACAACAAATTTCTCAGTTTTTCAGTTTTCCAAAATAATGGAGCGTGGTAGCACCGTGGTAAGGCGCGATGCAACTAACTCCAAGGACTCGGGTTCGAATCCTGCTGGGCAGAAACTTGTTTTCTGTTACACAGTATCCATGAGTCAACCCCGTGGGTTCTGGACCCCTCCTGGGGTTACCCAGCCTCGTAAATTGAGTACCCTTAATTGGGTAAAAATCTTGTGGTCGAGCGTTATTTTGACCAAGTCGCCTCCTTGCACAACCGTTGGTTTAGTAATAGTACTTTCTTACAATGTACTGAGCCCATTCATGGATTGTAGTGGTACTGATTTTAATTTTAATGGAGAGTGAGGTAACGTCCCTCAAATCCTTCTCCCTCTGTAACGATGTCTCTGAATCCATGATTAATTTTTATTAAATATCGAATATATTTGTCTTAATATTATTATTGCATACATTTTATATCAATTAGACAAGCACGTAATGTATATAAACAATCATTGTAATTTTAATGAAGTAGCGAATTTTAAAAAAGGCCTCTATATATTCACAGAGAAATTTAGATAGATATATAGTTGATCTATATATACTTAGATAGATATATAGTTGAACTATATATACTTAGATAGATATATAG
>NW_027106425.1:500848-513988 GCF_000696795.3 Halyomorpha halys | reverse complement strand
ATAAAAATAGATAAATAAATAAATATTAATGATAATATTCATAGAATAAATATGAATTTGACTCCTCTGCATCTATTTTTTTTTCCATGATTTTTTCAGTCAATTTCAATATTTGAGTTTCGATGCAGAGAATTCCTCAATTCCTGATTTCACATCGGCATGCTCATGTTGTTTAAAGAAGCACGCCATTTTCCGAATACAGGACAGTCATAGAAAGATCCTTGTGAGGGCATCGTTGGATGTAGACTGACTTATATCTATTTGTACAAAATTAACTTGTGGCAAAGGTCAAGTTGTATGATTGTAAAAATCTTTTAATTGTCCAACGATTCAAGTGTATTTGAAAATAATGATATTTAACATTGAAGACATAGAAACAATATAATAAATATTATTAATAATAAAGCTCGAATCATCAAAGTTCTTCCTTATAGATTACTCTTAACTCTTTAAAACAACACCAATATTTTATTTTGTTTTTGATTAATACGAGTTTTAACCTACCTTCTCCGCTTGACTTCCTGATGAAGACTCCCTCAGGTCGAAACGTCAGCTTAAAATAAATATTTTAATAGCTGTATATAAATTTTATAGCTGTCCAACATGAAAGACAAAGTTGATAAGATAGAAAAATTAAATGCAATTTACAAGATAGATTGTAAAAATTGTGAAAAAGTATACATTGGTGAAACATATAAAAAACTGGAAACTGGAATCAAGCAACATGCAACCAATTGTAGAAAAGTTTAAGTATAAATTTGCTAATAATATTTTAAAAACGTTGAAAACAGCAATTTATATTTTTTTTCCTGGGGGTAGGGAGGAAACATTGGTTTTGCCAATAGTGAGCTCAAGTTTGGATTCTCACAAAAAAAATTGTTTAAATATTAATGAAAATCAAAATTCGCTATTTTTCTATATTTTTACAAGGACAATACCATTTGTTTTTCGATTTTTATAATTATTTGAAATGAACTATTGGTATATAAAAAATAATAATAAATAAAAAATATAGCTAGAAGAATATTGATGTTTTAAAAATATATATTCTACGTTCATATTGCATTGCAGCGTCAATTTTTTCATAAAAGTTTGTAATAAGCTACTATATTCAGATTGCGAAAACCAAATCCAAAGCTCGGTTTAGGAAAAACTAACGTTTTTCCAAACTATGTGCTATTTTGAATCCTCTTTGATACAGTTATCAAGCTTAGTTTATTTCTTTAATTTTTCCTTAGTTCCTTAATTTTTGCCTTGATAAGAATCAGAGATACAAAATAAAATGTGAATATGACACGTTCTTTTAAACATGATGATTAGATTAAAAAGTTTTCATGTTATAAGCAAATATGCTAAATATAAAACCTTGAATAAATTTGAATAATATAACTAAAAGGATACTAATGTTTTAATCTAATGTATTCTACGTTTAAATAGCGTTGCTATGTCAATAATTTGTTATTTACATATTATTTGTTTATTAGGTTATTTTCATTTTTCAAATTGATTTTATGTATATATTTATTTTTTTTTGTCAAAGATTAATATTGTACTGTTAGTAACATTTTTGTCAGAAATACATTCGAAGGATAGCATTTTGTTTCGCTTTTCATATTCCAATTAATTTGAGACATTCTATTAAGTTTAAACTATTAGTGCTGATAATCTAATTGTGCTTGCGAACTATCTGCATCAAAACCACTTTTTTTTAGTATTTTCAAGATGAGCACCAACCATTAGCATCGATTTGTTACTGAGAATAAGTCACTGTTTTATTTTTTTTTATTATTGATTTAATGTTCTCATTCCGTCTTCCTGCTATGTTGGCCTAATAAAAGACCCAAAACACATTAAAAAAAATTCATTATACCTACACAAAAAGTTAAAACTTTATTATATATATCATTTATGATTCGCAATTTCCATAGGTTTTTTTTTTTTAAATAGTAACATAAATTCCACATTTTTTCTTTTTCCGTTTCTTAAAAAAATATGTGATATAGACCAACGTTTCGGAGCACTCCTCCGTCTTTTGTACAAAATTTCATATTTAAATAAAATAAATTTTATCCAATTTTAGTCTCTAAATAATTTATATTTCTTTATAAGTCCGACGTTTCGGCCGATTTGGCCATCCTCACGGACGATCTATCAGCTTTTATAATCCATATGAATTTTAACAATTTAAAACAAATATCAACATTATTAATAAATTATCCAATCTTAAATACAATTTTAGAACTATATTAATTTTAAAAAACTTTATACAGACTATTCTGCCCAGGTCATTAATTTCAGTCCACAATTATTTTGTCAATTCTTCATATTAAATGAAAATTAAAACTTTTAATCACAGTTAATTTTTAATTTAATATGAAGAATTGACAAAATAATTGTGGACTGAAATTAATGACCTGGGCAGAATAGTCTGCATAAAGTTTTTTAAAATTGATATCGTTCTAAAATTTAGAAACAAAATTAGAAATAAAATTTTAGAACTATATCAATTTTAAAAAACTTTATGCAGACTATTCTGCCCAGGTCATTAATTTCAGTCCACAATTATTTTGTCAATTCTTCATATTAAATTAAAAATTAACTGTGATTAAAAGTTTTAATTTTAATTTAATATGAAGAATTGACAAAATAGGGTTACTGTGGACTGAAATTAATGACCTGGGCAGAATAGCCTGCATAAAGTTTTTTAAAAATTGGTGTGGTTCTAAAATTGTATGTATGGTATGATAATTTATTAATAATATTGTTATTTGTTTAAAATTATATATATAATAAAAGCTGTTTTGGAAAGATTTTCCTTGATGATAGCCAAATTCGCCGACACGTCGGATTTATAAGGAAATATAAATTGTTTTGAGACTTAAATTGGATAAAATTTATTTTATTTAAACAATAATAACCAGTCTCAAGAAAGTATAAAGATCATAAACCAAACTTTATTTTTCAATATTAAAAAATCAGTATTGCTACAAAGATAGGTAGTCTACGTGGCTCCCCTTTCATTTAAAGTACTCGTTTTTTTAAAAAATGACGAAATAAAATTGTGTGGCTTTTACATAGGAAGCTATAAGAATTTCGTGATATAGAAAAATTTTATTTTACAAAAGAACTCTGAAGACATAGGAGTACTCCAATTCGGTATTTTGTGCTGTATATTTATGTTATATATTTTTCAATAATGCACGTTCCACTTTTTTTTATTAAAATAATTAAAAAGTCCTTTATTCACTATTACGAAAATGTTTGACAAACCACCCTCTTGTAGTTCTAGATATACTGTACCGCTCATTTTAAACAAGATTCACTGTTCACCCGCTCTTAACAAATCACTCCTTTGGTATGAAAATTTCTCTAAACAATGAGATAGAAGGAACCAAGCTTCAAATATTATGTTATAATCGTTGACGAACGTCAAAAAAAGTATTTTTTCTGAGTAGGGATTTAGCCTGTTTAATTATTTAATTATCAACATTTGAAATCAACCAATTCCAAACTATCCAATCAGATTTGACCAAAATACACTATCTGCCGACAGTTCTGAACAGAAAACGCTGGAAATATAGTCTAAAAAGTATAAAAATTTATACAGAAGCATCTAAAGATAAAAACAAAGTTGCAGTCGGGATATATGATAACCAATATAACCAGGATACATCGATAAACCCCCTCCCCCACCAAGTTTAGCATATACAGTGCTGAATTATACGGTGTCGTCGAAGCTCTCAAAATAGCAAACAGGAAATATAAGAATAAAAAAGTCGCAATTCTAACAGATTCCTCTTCCGTATGCAATTCTCTCAAAAACATACATCGACAACATATTTCATCTTACCTAATAAATGAAATAATAGAAGAAGTTCATAGTTCATCAGATAACAAATTTAAGGTCCAATGGGTGCCAGGTTATGTGGGCTTGTATGGCAGTGAGCTGATAAGATAGCAAAACGTTGTTCGGGAAGAGTGGAAAATGCGAAACTGCCTTTACAGGGAATTTTTAGATGAATGAAAAAAGACTTCATTAGTGAATGGCAGGATAGGTAAGCCTGGAAGTCAAGTTTGAAAGGTTAAGATCATTGCACTATCCAACCTAACGCCTCTCATGGTTTTCTAACTCTTGTGTTGAGTTAAACAGAAAAGAAATAGTCTTCCTAGATTAAGAATTAGCCATGGTCGTACAAATCGCGGCTTGATACTTATTAAAGATGAAAAAAATGATAAATGTTCGATATGCAACTCCATCGATGACCCATTACACTTTATACTAAATTGCAGTAGATATGATAAATAAAGGATTAAATATTCCCTCATGGGAATATTTAAGCCTAGATAGGGCAACTATTCAGTCGTGAAAATTATCGGCTGAATCCAAAGTAAATTTTTAAAATTAAATAAATAAATAATTTAATTTCTATACATTTTAGTCACAACACATTTTATTTTTCTTACAAGTCCGACGTTTCGGCCAATCCGCCATCTTCAGGGTCAATCTACTTAATACAATTTTAGAACTAAATGATTTAAAAACTCAACTTTGTGCAGGCTTTTTCTTTTTTTTTTCTGCCCAGGTCAAAACAACAATTTCTAATTAGTGAATATTCACATTAAAATCAAAATTAAAATTCATTTATCACAGTCACTATTATAGTTTTATTTTTATTTTTTGTTTATTTTTAACAAATAGTGTTAAAATAATAATCTCAATATAAAGTTAAAATATATAATCTCAAGAAAGTGCTTAACATTATAAATTAAATAAATAATAATTTACATTATAATCTCCATTTTATTATAATATAACAAAAGGGGTAGCGTAGGACTCCAACGGGAGGAAAAGAAAAAATAAATTGAAATATTTTTATTTAAATTTAAAACTGTACAAAAAATTCAAGTAAATTTTATAAATGTGTCATAATACATGATAATTTTGGGAAGGAACCACCCAATGGCGATACTTCAATCATTGGTTTAAATTAAAAGATCCCGGGGTCATCTTCTTTTCAGACACTTTGGAGTTTTATCAGGGATTGTAAAGGATGAGAGATTAAGAACTAATTGGCTTGGATGGATAGAAATTTTGGAGTTAAAGGACTATTTTGGGCCAAATCTGCACGGTATAGGATATTGAGGTCTTTATGGATGTGTTGACGTACATCAAGGATTTTACGAAATATTTTGGATTGTAAAGATTGTTAAGTAAAGTTTAGAACATTTGTCAAGTAGGTGTTATAGTAATCGAAATCTACAAGCAGTTTCTTCTCAATTCATTCTTATATAGGAAATAATTAAGTCTAAAGTTTACTTTGGATAGATGAAATATTAAAATCAGGGATAATTCAATACTATGTTTATCAACATTTACTAAGAATAAACCAAAGAAATTGAAAAAAATTAAAAAGTTGTAGAATTTGGTTGACATTAATTGTTGAAATATTTTTTCTTGAAAACCGGCCGAAATGATTAGCGACTTGTAGGAATTTTAAGCGTTAGAATATTGGCATAGTTAATATTTAAAGCTGTTTTTTTATTTTTTTTGTTCAATTTTCTTTTATAATTATTTTAAATTTTGTGGGTACTATTTCTATAATTTAGACATTTTCCGTTCTTCTTTTTCTATATATATTGTAAGAATACCAGATGGGCCTGGGGGGCCTTAAATGTTTAATGTAAGAGTTACATTTTTTTAAAAATTAATTTTGGGGGCTATAGTCTCATACAAAAGACACTCTTAACAATATACAACGTTATAAATAAAAAAAAAATTAAGATTAAAGAAATATATAAATATAATAATTCTTAATAAGAGAGGAAAATAAAGTTAATAACAAAAATAACGACTTTCGTAGACCTAATAAAAGACAATTGTCCTCTAACGGAAAAAAAGAAAAAAAAAAATTTATTTGAATAAAGGACGAAGAGAAGAAAAATAAAATAGAAGTAATGACAATAATAGAACAGATAAATATAGAATTTATAACAGGATGTCCTGCAGCAGCCAGGGTTGTGATTGGGTTTCCCAAGTTGTAGACTATTGCTCCTTTAAACTTCATGAACCTTTTTTTGATATAATCCTCTTTTGACCCCATTTATAATTCCCAATGCAATTCGCTATTTATTTCCCTTAAATGTAGCAAAATGTATTTTTACTCTTAAATTAAACAATAAGAAAAGAAAGAACTTTTCCATTAGAAGAAAAAAATATATAAAAACATAAATTCTACAACTCATTCTGAAAGCAGTTCCTATAAAAAATTTTCACCTCCAAATTTCGTTTTTCTTTTTCCACTTCAGACACATTCTGCGACGGGTCGTGATGGTATGGTAAAGCTATAAGGTGTGTTATTGATGGAGGGAAAGAGCGTAAAGGTGGTAAAAGGGAAGCACCTCAAGGTTCCCAGAATCAATTCGAGGAGAATCGTTTGATTTACTACATCGAATACATTTATTAAACAAAAATAAATAACTTGAGAAACTTGTAAGAACATCAACATTATAAGGCTGAATGTGTTAACGTGTAAGAATCGGTGCTAACAACACCTTGATTGACAGAGGAGGTAAAGGAGGAGCTGAGATGGAGTACAGATGGCTATCAAGCTACAAATAAACAAAGGCAGCGTATAGTATCTCGTACGATGCGGAAGTGGCACAGGACAGAGTCAATGACCTCCATCATTGATAAGATACGGGGAGCAAGTGGTGACCTTGTGACGTGTCGTCGGCGGCCCAACGTGGGCCAGTTTGTCGGGGGCTTTTCAAGGTTATCCTGAAACCAGTTCTAGAAGACGTAGCCGTCTGCTCGCCGAATCTTCTAGTCTTCCAGTTCATCTCTCAAAATATCTCGGATTTTTATAAACAGTACTAAAAATTAAAAATTAAAGAAAGATATTTTTTCGGAACTATACTGAAAAGCTGGATGAGAGTTTCTTTGGACTCGACTATTGCAGTGGTGGCTACTTTTCTGTATATAAGATATTTTTATCTTAAAAGTGTGTCCCGATCAGCTTGTCATAGGCATAGTCTAATGCGGAAAAAGAGGTGAAATGCATACTTTATGCATGTTTATACACTCTGTTTCAGTATAATTCAGTGTATAAACACATTCCAGCGAATATTAAACAACATTTATCATTCACTAATCTTCAAAAGTAATTAAGTTTCTACTCTTCATTGAAGTGATAAGTTTTCGATTTACTACTCATGACCATGGGTATACTAGAATGAAAAAAAAAATGTGATAATTTAAAGAATAAATATTGAATTTTTTTTTTTTTAAATTTATTTATTGATATTTACAACTGTACACAAATACATCAAGTAAATTTGAGGAAATCATAATGGTATGGTCCAAGCATGTAGAGAAACTACCCAATGGTAGCACTCTAAAAACATTTTTACAATATAAGGTCTTCAGACGCCTCGGAGGATTATCCGGAATAAAAGAGGAAGCAAGATTAGAAACTAATGGGTTTGAATGGTTAGGGTACATTAAGTTCTTTGTGGATGATTTTATTTGTGACAAAGTATGGAGCATTTAGGATATTACGAAGGATTTTGGATTGTAAGGATTGGATACGAGAGGAATTCGATGGTTTACTGGAGCCCCAAAGCTCAACGCCGTATGTCCAGATAGGCATAATTGTCATGTAAATCAGTCTTTTGTAATGAATTGAAAGTTTGGACCGTTTGTCTAGTAAGTTCTGTAATAGTCGAAATCAACGTGCAGTTTCCTGTCTTTTCAGTCTTGTGTGAGGATTCCAGGTTAGTCGTTTGTCCAGATGTAGTCCAAGGTAGCGGATCTGTTCAACAGGAGTGAGGGAAACATTATTGAAGTATACTGTAGGGCAGTCAGTAGGTTTACGACGTAGGGTAAAGGTAATTGATGGGATTTGTTGGAATTTATTTTAATCCTCCAATTACGACACCATTCTTCGAGGGCTGTGATATGGGATTGAAGAGTAAATATTGAATTAAATATTTTACTAGAAAATTCAAAAAATCCTGAAATGCTGTAATTATCTCCGTTACATTAAGAGAAATAATAACAATACTGCATAATACGATCGTGGACAGCAAGTATACTAAAATCTAATATATATATATTCACAATTTACAAGAGCTATGTTAAAGTTACAATATATTTATTACAGTTTATAATACTGACTTCTTAATGAAATATAATTATTGTTATTCCTAATATATTTATAATACTGTCCCTTATTTTTCTCTCATTGTGGTGACCGCAGTTTAGAGATATGTTCCCGAGAATGCTCACTTATCAAGTAAGCAGATAGGAAAGAAAATCAATTTAATTTAAAACTAAGAAAAGGTACTTGCATTTTAAACAGGAGACAAATTGAAACTCAATACGAGCGATCGAAATTGGCCACGCGATTGGTTTGTTGGCCACCCCTGGATTATTGTAATTCATCGCCACTTAAGATGTCATACCTCACAAGTTCGAAAAAAAATTAGATTATTAGTGTAATAGAAAAAAAATCAAAACCCTCTAGGGATGCACAGCGGTGGGAAACTGCCGTTTTTGAACATTTAAAAAAATTCTAAATTGTTTAAATCATCTAAAATCTCAAGAATTTCTGTACTATTCAGGGCGCCTCCAAACTAAAACCAGAAACCAGAAAACAATTCTCAGGCCACTGCTGATGTACGGCTGTGAAGTCTGGGGAGCGGCATCCTTCACGAAAAGAAAAAAACTACATCATTCACTAAATCAAGTTAAAAAAACTACAGTCTTTTCAAAATAAAGTCCTAAGAAACGCAGTTAATGCTCCTTGGTTCATAAGAAATAGCCAATTACATCGCGAATTACATATGGAGTCAATAGAGGATCACATAAAAAAACGGTTCCCAGTTGCCGACAGTTAAAGGAGCTGTGACCTACAACCTGGGAAACCCAACCTCAACCGGAAGACTGAAGCCCAGACTGCTGCAAGACATTCTGTTATAAATTTTAATAAATATAAAATTAATTCATAGTCACACTACCTCAATTTTACTTTTTATTATTACTCATTTTATTTATTCATTATTATTTTTTATTTTATTTTTTCTATTTTCTTCTCTTGTCTCTTTTTCAAATTAACTTGTTTCTTTTCACTATTAGAGGGCAATTGCTGGTTTTATTTAAGTGTACCAATATCATTATTTTCTGTTATTAATTTTACATTCCTCTTTTCTTAAAAAGCATTACTCTTATCTATTAATTTTTTTTTCTTCTTTTAATAACAACATTGTATATAGTTAGGGGTGTCTTTTGTACGAGACTATAACGGTTATATCAACCATGTAAGGCCCATACCAGGCCGATCTGGTATGTATGCCGATAAAATATAAAAAAAAAGGGCGCCGAATTCAATGTGATGCATTTATTTTTTATTAATTTTGATAATATTTTCAGTTGTAAAAATATGTCTTAATTTTTCCATCACTAAAATAATTTTTTTTTTTGGACTTTTGGAATATCACTGCTTACATAGACGATAAGTATTTAAATTTCAACAAAAACTTTTCGCATTCCTATAAAAATTCCAATTGTATTGTCATAGAATGCTATTACACAATAACTAAATGCCTCATAATGTAACCTACTAAAATAAGTGGACGTAGTTTCTGAAGAGACAAAGGATATTCAGAATAAAACTATCAAAAGAAGATAATAAAGCTACCTTCTCCTTTATTGTAATATCAAATATGATTTATAAATAAAGTAAATTTTCTCATGTATGTTTTTTTAACTCTCCAGCGCCTATTGTAACCTATAGGTGAAACAAATTTGAGAGTGTATATTTTTAGATACTCCAGTGCACTTAAATAGCTTCATCTAAACTTTGTTTTTAATCGTAAAATTAATAATGATTTTTCTATTGCCAAAATCTCCGCCGTTATAATCATTTTGTTGAAGGCGTTCTGAGGCGATTTCGGTTTACTCTAATTACGGAACGATAAAGGTACATAAAAACACGAAATTCAAATTTTATTTCAGTCGAATACGCATTATCACTAAATAAATGTTTTATTACAAAAATTATTGTAAATTATGGCCATGATTCACGTTTCGATATTGCGTGTCAGAGCCTTCATTACTTATGACTAATCATAGTCAGAAAAGAAAAGGAGAAAAAAAAATATTTTTTGGGTCCTTATAGGTAATGAAAAATTAATATAATTCTTATTGCTCTAATATATTCGGCAAAAAACAGTATTATGAAACTTTTTTGCCAAAATAAGTGACACCATAATTAGTTCTAGAATCGTGAGCTTCTACGTTCGAATTTTATGAATATTTATAACTTATAGTGGACTTGTGCGAGTGAAAAGTGCTGATAAGGGATAAAATTGTAGTCTGCTTCCGGTGGGGAGGGTTTCTGTAAAAAGAGGGGTTCAAATTTATTATATATGTCCCTTGTTTACCGGGACCTTAGTAAAATAGTTCGTATAAAGGGTTGTCCGTTATTCAGAAGTGTCCCTAGAGAGAAGTTTCACTAGCATTCATGGGCGGATCTAGAATGTTTTTTTTTTTAGGATTTATTAATTATCCCTATCTCAAATAATTATTATAGGCATACAAAATTAATTAATTGTTTAATAAGTGATAATTAATCAATTATTAATTTTTTAATAAATCAAAGATAGGTTGTTTTTATTATTTGAAAAATAAATTAAAAAATGGTTGAAATCTTGATGTTGTTTTCCATCCTCAGGATTACACTGCTAATCAGTCAATATTTGATTATAATTTATCGATATCTGCTTTTATAATACACAGATAAAAAATTTATTAATCTATCTGCCCGCACATAAACATAATGGCATGACGAATGAGGTATCAAAAAAATAAGAATTTCATGTAGAAGCCACGAATCTCAAGATTCTCTAATTCTTACAGGAACTTTAATAAAAGTTAAAATTTATTTTTTAAAAAAAACTGAGGTAAGCCGACGGATCGAGACGGTACAAATTGGGTTTTAAAGATTTCGACATGGTCTTGAATACGCAAGTTGTATACATAAGTTTGGCTCAGCGTTTTAAAACCCAAAACTGAGTCCTTTTTGAGATAGTGCACGAATTAGGCACGGGTCAAATCTCATTCTAAGGGCAGCTTTTACAGCTATGGGATAATTATCACTAATAATTATCTTAATAATTATCACAGTTGTTTCGTTCTTTCATGAAGAAAAGAAAACATTTCTGATGCGAGGGGTCTCGCAGGAGTGAACTAGTAGTCTTTAATCTAATAATTTCACCTCGCATTTTCAATTTCCATAAATGCTCTTATTAAAAAAAAAAAAAAAAAAAAAAAAAAAAAAAAAAAAATCAGTGTAACATTTAAACTACACAACTCCTGTGAACATCTCTCCCCAATTGTTTTAAATTAATTTTTTTTTTTTATACAGTGACAAAATTTCATGGATAAGCTAATGATGAGTAGGGAGTTTTATTGTTTTGTAAGGGCGATCATGGAAAAAGAATAATCCCAGTTGAAATTAGTAAATTAGACATAAATGAACAGATTACTGAAAATTTTAGCAGTGCATTATGAAACCAATTATAGATAAATTATAATTAAATGTTGATTAATTTGCAATAGTATTTATTAATTCCTATAGATTCTATTGTGTATCATGATTAATCTAGATTACTTAATTCTGTTATGATTAAAAAAAATCGATTTTTCTTCTTCCATTAAATATTTGGAATAATAGAATTGTACGCAAAGAAACTTTTGCATTCTACCCATCAGACGGAATTGTGAGGTGTCATGTTTCTACTAGATCAGCTATTTGATTTATCTTAGGTTTTTTTCATCGTTCCTATTGATCTAAATATTTTTACAATTGATGTTTAACATGGTAAAAATGTTCAAAGCTTGTTTTAGTACTTGCTTGATTTCGGTGATTCTGAAATTCAACAATTGAAATTTTAAATTGTTTTCACTTTGATATTGTCTTAATTGTCAACCATATTCATAAATTCTATTGGTGAATTTGATCTTAATATTTTTGAACTTTATGTACATTGTAATGTAACCAAAAGTCCATTAGGAATTGAGATCCTTTTCTCTGCGGATGACAGAGTTACGAAAGCGTAAAATTCTGATAGCAGTAGATCGTCTTGAACAACCGGTTTCACTGGATGCCATCCACTATTTGGGTCGAAAACAATCAGTTATTTTTTTTTTCAACACACTTGGGAATGTAGAATTTGGCTTCAGGGTTGTTGTATCTATGCTAATTAAAGGTGGTTTAATACATCTTTTATTAGGGCTCTGGTTTGGATCTCGCAGAACAATACCAGATAGAACAAGGAGCTTCTTAGAAGGCCTAGGTGTTAGCATTGGGGATATTGCGATCTTAGCAGAAAATATTATTTTGGACTCTGGGGATCATACACCATCACCTGCATGGGAATTAGCTCGGAGATTATTCATTGTTTTATTTATTCATTTTAATTTGTGGACCTGTCGATTTGTGTGTTTTAACTTATTTATTCATTAAATTATTTTATTTTATTAGTACTATTATATATTTATTTATTTTTAACTTATTTATCCATTCAAGTGTTTCTTGTAACCGGCTTTTTATTATATTTTCCTTTGAATCTATGCGTTAGTCTTGTTCTCGTAGAATGTATTTATTTGTTTGTTTTTTGGTAAAATGATCTACTGCTGTGACTATTATTAATGATCTGATCTCACATTGCCGTCTAATAGTGAATTTGTTTAGCGGGTCACTGAAAAGGATCTAGAAGAATGAAAGCCGGAGAGCGAATTTGTTGATCGGGTGAATTAAAAATTGTGAAATGGTGAAATTGAAAGAACAGAAAATGGAAAGAAAAAAAAAAGGAATGAATTGAAATATTTGTATTTGGCGTATAGACTGAAATTTATTATAAAAGGAAACTGTAGGTAAAAAATACTGTTTTCTTTCTATTTTATTATACCATATAATTTATTATATAGTATATATAATACGTAATATATGTAATGTATATATGTCCGATAACGGATTGATTAGTATGTTGTGTATGTTGCAACCCGATGTATTTGGGCAGCATAGATGAATAAAGTCTCTCTCTCTCTCTCTCTCTCTCTCTCTCTCTCTCTCTCTC
>NW_027106425.1:481764-500664 GCF_000696795.3 Halyomorpha halys | reverse complement strand
CTCTCTCTCTCTCTCTACTATTTTTTTTAGGGAGCACGGTGGTACTATGGTAAGGCACGATATTACTAACAACTTCAAGGACCCGGGTTCGAATCCGGCTGGACAGTTAATTATTTTCTATTACACTGTAGCCGTGAGTCAACCCTCTGGGTTAGGGAGCCCACCTGAGGTCCACCCAGCCTCATACAGTGGGAACCCTTAATTGAGGAAAAATATGGGATTTAGAAAAGCTGTTTCACAGGAATTATTGAACATAAATGCTAAAATTATTGTACTGTCAGGGCTTAAATCAAAGATCGTTAAAAATGTATTATCATATTTTTTCCAACATTTTTGCATACACAAAAATTAGTTTACACTTACTTCTATTTTATGATACTTTTATCAAACTAATACATTACTGCTGTTTATTATGCAAAACTTATAATGAGGGAAAATTATTTCCAATTTCATTCCGCATCAGTAATCGTTCTCCTTCCTTCAGATTTTCTCTGGGACTCTGACCTATCATGAGAATGGAATAAATTTTAAATTTTGAGGCCGTGGCAACCGAGTATTTTGATGTATCTGCTGATGACAGTTCGATTCCGGCCGCGTGTTGACTATTTCTTGGTGACCTCACGGAACAAAAACTCGACCTTCAGGTTATAGGTTGGTAACCTGTAATGATAACCACCCAAGGTATACAATTCAAATAATCAAGCAGCTTATTTTATTATTATTATTTTTTTTTTTTTTTGGAGTTTTTAATAAACTCGATATTGAACAAAAGCTTCGCTGTCTATATTGAATGAGTGTGACAAATTTATAGTAGAGCTTCTGAAACTCTGGGTTTTTCTGTAATTTTTCAACCTTATTTTATCTATTAATGTTACTTGTGCAGATTATTAGCAAATTTTTTCACTGGGCCGCCCTAGGCTTAGTTGGTTAGGCCCAGCCTTACCATTTTGAGATTGCTGGCGGTGCCGGTTCGAATTCGGCCTAGGGTGTTGATTTTTTTCATTGAGTTGCGGTCCCACAAAATGAAAAACTTGACTCCCTACCATGGTTAGGCAATTTAGGACTCCAATGGGAAAGAAACATTTTTTACTCTCACGGAAGAACTTTTTCATGAGTATATGAAATCACTCGATCACCGCCTTACCTGGAACCACCATATCAACATCAAACTAACTCAAACCTACGCAAGATTAGCAATGCTATATCCTAACCTAAATAGAAAATCCAAATTAAAACCAGAACAGCTATTCTTATTTTTTTTTAATTCTCAGGCCGCTGTTGATGTATAGCTGTAATTCTGGAGAGCGGCATCCTTTACGAAAAGGAAACAATTACAATCTTTTCAAAATAAAGTCGTAAAAATTGCTGTGGATGCTCTATGGTTTGTAAAAAACAGCCAATTGCATCGGGAATTACAAATAGAGACAAAAGAGGATTACTTAAAAAAAAAGATTCATGAAGTTCCACCCCCAGTCACAGACAGTTTAAGGAGCAGTGACCTACAACCTGGGAAACCCAACCACAACCTGAAGACTGAAGCCCAGACTGCTGCAGGACATTCTGTTATAAATTTCAATAAATATAAAATTAATTCATTGTCACACTACCTCAATTTTACTTGCTGGAGGACATTATGTTACAAGTTCTATATTAATCAGTTCTGTTATTGTCACTCTAAAAATTTATTTTATCTTAGCTTTTTTTTCCTCTTCATCTTTTTTCTTAATTCACTTTCTTTTTTTTTTCCATTAGAAATCAATTATTTATTTTGTCATTATTTATAAATGTCATTGTTTTTGTTATTAACTTTACTTTTGTTAAGAATTATTATTTAAATCTATTTATTTTATCTTTTTTTTTTTATTTATAACGTTGTATAGAGTTAGAGGTGTCTTTTGTATGAGAATATACTCCCCCCTCCTATAATCAATTGTTGACAAAAAGATTTTCCTCTTATATTAACCATGTAAGGCGCACCAGTCCGATCTGGTATTAAATAAATAAGATTATTAACAGGGATGTTTTATTATTATTACTTATTTTTTAAGTACTTTATATCATCATGTCGACCATTTATTATTAACAAAATAAATTGCAAACGGGACAAAACACAGAGAGTGTTATCAACGATGTTGAATAGAGGACAGGATCTGTTCTCATTGGACTCATTTCTAATCAACTCCAATTACACTCCATTCAAGTTCTTTCAATACTCAAAGTACACATTCGGTTTACACGTGGCCAACCAATTAATGCCTCAACGTTCATCAGTGGCAATAAACTGCCTTAAAAAGGCGAATGTAACTGAATATGGGTTAGTAAAAATAGTTTTGGACAAAAGTAGATAATATGTTCTACATTTAATAAAATCAAACAACTAAATTATTGAACATTAAATTTAAAATTAGTTAAAACATTTATTATGAAAATATATTATAAATAATGAGGTGTAGATAGTTGACCGTAGATGAATGATTGGAGAAGTTTGTCGGGAGGTGCGGTCAGCAATTATGATTCAATTCAATATTTTGTATACTTTCAAAATTGTTTGTATACTATTCCTTTTCATTTTTATGTTTCTCTAAATGTTGTTGTTATCTCTGTTGTTCTATAGCCCTGATGAAGACCTGAAACTCAGGTCGAAACGTCGGCATAAAATAAATAAATATGTTTTTTTTAATTTATGTTGTTCTTTGCTGACCACACCCCCCGACAACCTTCTCCAATCACATAAATATGTTACTCTTTCTATCTATTCTACATAAAAGTCCTGACTTCCTAATAAAAACTGCATTGCTACAATTTATAGTTAAAGCAACTATAAATATACATATACTTATAAATATGCAGTAAGTACAAATATAAAATACAATATACAACATTTCCAAAACAATATAAATTAAAATTCTCATTGAAACAATATTAATTATTAATGATCATCATTAATAAATAAATATAGTTTCTATGACGATTTTAATTAATAGTTTAATTGCAACTAATTTTCTCTAAACGCTATCTTTATGGTTTTTACTCTAAAAACAAACTTAGGAACTTGTTTAGTCAAACTAATTAAAATTATTAACTATTTTTTAAAGTAAAAAATATTAAAATTACTTTGCCTTTAATTTTTGACAGTATAAAAGATGTCGGACATATATTTGGGTACCTCAACACAAATTGTTAAAAGTGACCCAAACTTTTTTTTTGCCTGGCAAACATCACTATTATAATATTGATCTGATATATAAATATAATATATCTTATATATAATATAAACACAATCTTCATGGATCAAATCTTCGCATTCATGCCATCGAATTCAGTCTTCTTCAAATTTTTCTCAACATATGACGCACTCGGTTTCTCGATCTTCGTAGGATAGACTACATTTTTTTTTAAATAACTTTTTGTTTCCTTTACCCATAATTTTCTTTTTCTGCTCATTTTTATCGTCTTTAATTTTTTTCTTCAAACACTTTTTTGTATGGCGAATATGTCATTATCCCAAATTAAAACAATAAACAATTACCAATACATTCTTATACCACTTAAAATCTTCATATTTTTTAATCCAACATTTTTGACGGGAATAAAACGTACAATAACGTGTTATTCACACTGAATTGATAACCACAACTATACTACATTTGTTTAAACTTTGAAGGGGGACATCCAGTGTACTTACGTAGCATCTTAAGTTCCTTGGTAATTTTAATGTGCTAGGTGACCCCACCATCCCCTGTAAGTATATATACATATATATGTACAGTATTAATAGTGGAATTTATTTTATTTTTTAGTAAACTGTGTTATATATATTATATAACTGGGCTATATTTATCTGTAACTACTCACTCACAGATTTTTCGATCACTAAGTCTCAAAAACAACAATGTTTAAAGCTTTAACAACAGATTAAAGCTGCAATTATTAAATAATTAGTTAATACTATTAATTAACATTAAAATTAATATTATTAATTTTAAGTTCGTCTTTATGCTGCTGATGTACAGAAATGCTGAGTTTAAACAAAAAACTCTAAACGGTTTAAAAATTTTTTTTTGTTAAATGAAGGGGACAATTATAATGGAACACCCTATTAGTTAATAATAAAAAATTACAAGTACAAATTAAATGAAAATTATTTTTAAAAATGCCGAAATGGTAGTAAATATTAAAATCTGGATTAATATTTAGTGTTGCCTTTCCTTGAGCTTGAACCAGGGTAAGTAGTTAATTGCTCCGTATCAGGCAAATTCCATTACGTACAGGATTAATGATAATTACTTATAAAAAAACCCATGAATGCTTTTGCATTATAATGAAATGAATAAGCATGAATTCTTAAAGAATCGTGTAATCTTGAGAACCGTTTTAGGATAGCATTGGATATTTTAGTCAGTTTAGTGATATCACTGCTTTGCTTGAATAGTGCCACAAAAAACAAAAAAAAAATGTTATGTTATTTTATATTTGACGTATTTTATAGATTTTACCTTGAGCTTATGACAACCCTACTAGCTTTGGGGTAGTACAAAGAGAGGCCACAGTAAAGAAAGATACCCTTTACAGTAATATCTTTGGAACACGTCCATTTAAAAGTAAAGGCAAAATCTTTTTTTTTCTCTCTGATGTGTTGAAGTGTTGAATAGTGTTGAAGCAAAGTAGCGTTATAGTTATTCTAGGATAGAAAATGACTCCATTGGTTTTAGCAGAGGTGTGGAAGTTAATTGGTAAGCTATTGAGCCTGGCAATGTTTTGGGCCGTTGGACATCAAGGGATGTCGCAAGATCTAAATTAAAAAATTAATAATACATTTTTTAAAAATCATTAAACTATTGAAAAACTCCAAAAAATGATTAAATTCTTTACTAATTTAAGTAGGAATAGTTGTAACGAAGAACAATGATGAAATTCTGGTGCGATGTACGTATCACGCGACTTCAACTTACCACCTCCTTACGTCCCTATATTTTGAGTAGATTGGTGGATACCTGTTCCAGTTATCGTTGTTTTCGAAAAATTAAAAAAAAAAAAAACAATAAAATATTTTGATTTTTCTGTTACTATAAAAAAATATGGGAGTGGATAGCTCATTGGTAAGGCAATGGACTACTAACTCCAAGGACCCGGGTTCAAATCTGGCATGGCAGATAATTATTATCTGTTACCTGTAGCCCTTGAGGCAGCTCTGTGGGTTTAGGAGCCCTCCGGGGTTCACCCAGCCTCATTACCAAAAAAACAAAACAAAAAAACCATTAAATAAATTTAAAAAGAACAAACATATAGATTTAGAAAACATAAATAAATACCACTCCACTTCAGTAATAGGCAACAAGCGTTTCAAAAAAAAAAAAAACATTTAAAAAATCATTAATAGATACCAACGCATAAATAAAAAAATATCAATAGATACCAACGCATAAATAAAAAATTATCAATAGATACCAACGCATAAATAAAAAGAAATATCAATAGATGCCAACGCATAAATAAAAAATTATCAATAGATACCAACGCATAAATAAAAAAAATATCAATAGATGCCAACGCATAAATAAAAAAATATCAATAGATGCCAACGCATAAATACAAAATTATCAATAGATACCAACGCATAAATAAAAAAAATATCAATAGATGCCAACGCATAAATAAAAAAATATCAATAGAGACCAACGCATACATACAAAATTACCAATAGATACCAACGCATAAATAAAAGAGAAACAAAACAATGGTAGCAGTAGAACAATTTACTACGAAAAACAAAACAAAAAAAACATTAAATAAATTTAAAAAGAACAAATATATAAATTTAGAAAACATATAAATAAATAAATTGGAAAACGCAAATAAATAGGTTAAAAAACCCAGATGAATATTATAAGAACTAATTCCCTTGGAGGTGATGATGTATGATACACAGGGATATAAAACCGACTCTAATATGTAATGAATGTTAAAAAAAAATTTATTAACCTCTTCTGGGTATATAAAAACATCATTAACTTCTAACGATATTTCCCAGCATATTATTTCTGGCATCCTTAAATACAAGAATTAATGGATTAAAGACGCGGCTATTTGTGTAGATAAAAGGGGAAAAAATATTTGTTTGCTCAGCCCATTCTTCCACAAAGAAATTATTTACCGTAACGAAATCTGATCAAGTTAAAAAAAAAAAAAAAGAAAAGAAGGAAAATCTGTTAAATCTCGGATCACTCTTGAGGTCTAATGGGACGGAAAATTACTTCCAACCGTTCATGAAAAAGTAGATTTTGGCCGTTCGGTTATCTACGAACACGTGCCGAGACTTTTTTTATTATCGTGTAACAGTATAAGGTATGTATAATAACCTATAAGGTTTTTGAGGCGGGTGTCCGAGTTTACATTGACTTATTCCACACATTATACATCAAAATTAGGAACAAATAAACAGTAATTGCAAACTAACTCAACCAGTGACGTAAGTATGGTTTTGGAGACCCGTGGCACAAAGTTTTGAGGTCCCCTAAGCTGCTTGCTTAAAAATTGATGATGTGTTTGCGTAACATAACTTTATTTATTTAATAATAGATAGGCCTGGTGGGCCTTACATGTTTAATGTAAGAGTTACATTTCTTTTAAAATTGATTATGGGTGTTATAGTTTATACAAAAGACACCCTTAACTATATACAACGTTATAAATAAAAAAAAAGTAAGATAAAATAAATAGTTTAAAATAATAATTCATAATAACAGAGGAAAATAAAGTTAATAACAAAAAATAACGACATTCGTAGACCAAACAAAACAAAAAATTGTCCTCTAACGGGAAAAAAGAACATAAAAAAAGTCAATTTGAAAAAATGACGAAGAGAAGAAAAATATATAAAATAGAAGTTATGGCAATAATAGAATTGATAAATATAACTCATTAAATAGTTCTTATAATTATGTAAACATACCTAAAAAATTAAACTACTCTGATTAATACTTAACATTTTGTTCGTAATACAGAGCTACGAATAAACTAATTATATTAAATGAATTTATATATAGAAACTCAATTTTCAACTTTCAAAAACTAAAAATAATCAACTGTACATCAAATATATATTAAAATATTCTTCCAAGGAAAATTCTATACTTTTTCTAAATGATTCCACTTAGCTTTTCAATTATTTATTTAAATTAGAATATTAAATAAAGAACTAACTAATTAACTAATTAACTAAGTAATAAGTTAATGTAATAAAACATGATATGAAAAAAGTTTGATTATAGTTATGTTGATGTATAGTTATGTTATATGAAGATTATTGATGTATAGTTATGTTGATATTAACCAGATGTTTAAGACGCACAAACATTTTTGAGAGACTAGGTTTTTTCGAACCTCAAAAGATATATTTCCGTAAAAAACTCGAATTAGTAATTTTGCTGGATCTCAATACTTTTCTATTCTACACATTGCATATATAGGAGAGTGAAATTAAAAATAAACTTAGTAAGTAAATTTGTTTTTACGATTTCGGTAAACGGTTTGCTTAGAACTTCTGGGGCATACTGGGGTAAAAATTCCAATATAAATACGAATCCAAACATATCTTCCCTTAAGCTATGATATCTCAAATGTCCGAAAATATCAAAAAATAGTATTTTGATATTTTAAAGTAAATTTTATTTTAATTATTTACCTCAGTTGTTTTCTCATTTCTCTTTCTTTATTTACGATGAATATATATAGTTTTATTTTTGTCCTTTTTAAGTTATACTTAAATATTTTATAGTATTATTATTTATTTAGTTTTATATTCTTATTTAATATGTATACATGGTATGATTGTGTATCTACGTGTCTAATACTAATCACTCTTGAGTGTGCCAGATTGTATTATTTCAGTATAAAAAATTTATATCAATAGAAAAATAATTTAATAAAAAAAATGATATATCATTCTAAACGGATTTCGTATCATCAGTCATTTTGTTGGATATCTGTATAATTTATTTATAATCATTTCAGTTTATTGAGACTGGTATTTATTGTTTAAATAAATCAATTGGCATCAGTGATGAAATAATAAAGAGAGTTGAGACTTAAAATGGATACCAATTGATTTATTTAAAAAATCCATATAATGTTTTTTGACTTCAAGAATTCTTTCGAGAGGAATATGGAATGAAACATTACTATTTTTTTCTTTAACACAACTTTAACGTTTAAATTTAAGAAAATCGTAACTACCTAATCTAAGTTTATTATCTCTTGTTTTTTTATTTCATTTGCTTGTCTATAACTCCGGTCACAGCATTTGTTCCTTTTAATTATTCTAAAAGCACAGAAAGCCAAGAATACAGCTAATTTTCTTCCCATTGTTTAAGAGAAAATAAAATGAAATATCTTCCTTTTCTAAAACTTGAAATTTTTATTACTTTTTTAACGTCCTCATTTTTCGGAACTTAATTAGGTTTGAGCTGTAGAAACGTGTTTAATCATTCTCATTATGATGATACAAAACAGTAAAAAGTTATTTTATTTATTAATGATTACCCGTATGCTAATTAGAAGAAAATATAGTTCGGGTTTTTTTAAAGAAAAAAATTGTTTCATATATAAATAAATAATTGAAACTGTTCTGTTTTTATCGACCGTAAATCTGACCTTCTTCTAAAAAGTTATTTCTGCTTTACAATGTGAGGGAGCTATAAATATCTGATTAGATATAGAAATATATGTGTGTGTTTGACTGATAAGATATAGAAATATAGTTGTGTGTGTGTGGACGGGGTCCAACTCTTCACTGATAAGAGAACCGGTTGGCCTTGACCTAGAACTTGGATTCTTCTGTTGTTCATTTCAAACTGACCTACGCTAATCAGCTTAATAGGGTACTCATAGACAACTTCGACGAAGTTTATACAGTTCTAATTGTAATGAACTTGTAGTTTATATGAAATTTTAATATTTTTTAAACATGTCATGAATTTAACTCCATATCAACATCAAACTAACTCAAACTTATGCAAGATTAGCAATGCTATATCCTATCCTAAACAGAAATTCCAAACTAAAACCAGAAACAACTGTTCTTATATTTAAAACAATCCTCAGGCCACTGCTGATGTACGGCTGTGAAGTCTGGGGAGCGGCATCCTTCACGAAAAGGAAAAAACTACAATATTTTCAAAATAAAGTTCTAAGAATCGCAGTTAATGCTCCTTGGTTCATAAGAAATAGCCAATTGCATCGCGAATTACAAATGGAGTCAATAGAGGATTATATTAAAAAACGGTTCATGAAGTTCCACTCTCAGTTGCCGACAGTTAAAGGAGCAGTGACCTACAACCTGGGAAACCCAACCTCAACCCCAAGACTGAAGCCCAGACTGCTGCAGGACATTCTTTTATAAATTTTTAATAAATATAAAATTAATTCATAATCACACTACCTCTATTTACATATTATTATTATTAATTTTTTTTCCTTCTCCCTTCCCTTTTTCAAATTAACTTGTTTCTTTTTACTATTAGAAGACAATTGTTTGTTTTATTTAAGTGTACCAATTATTTTTTGTTATTAATTTTACTTTCCCATTTTATTAAGAAGCATTATTCTTACCTATTTATTTTCTCGTTTAATAAGAACATTTTATATAGTTAGGGGTGTCATTTGTATGACTATTCCCCCTCATAAACAACTGTTAAAAAATATATATAATATAAGTTATATCAACTATGTAAGGTCCACCAGGCCGATCTGGTATAAAAATAAAATAAAATAATAAATAAATAATGAATTTAACCGTAATATCTGTTTTCACATGTGAATTGAAGTAGTCTAGACCAAGGATTCCCAAACTGGGTGCCGCAAGCGTATGACAGGGGTATTTAATTTTTATAACGATTTTTCAGTTTAGAATTAGAATCCATTTAAATTAAATGACAACACCATCATCTCATGGTCCATGCTACACCCACCACTTGTTTGTGATTGCGTCATTTGTTTTGAGCGGTACTAAGTTGTTGTTTTTTGTTGTCCTTTTATCAGTCAGCTAAATAATTTCGATTAAATGGCGTTACCTTCCCAACATAGTTGAAAAATTAAATGAAACCAACATTTCTCTTTAATGCTTTATATGAAAAAATGATTGATCAGTGCAAAAACAAAAAAAATGTTTATTTTTTATGTATGTATGTACATAAATATACTTAAAAATGTATATTTTATGTACACTATATGTACCAGCGCCGTTTCTTGAAACAGCTAATTGTATGACTGTTATACTCGCTGACGTTCTCTGGTATATATGTCGAACCACAACTGTTGGTCCTCATACTAAATGCAACGTTTTAAATCATTAATTTCCACATTTATGATAGAGTTTTAAATTTTCAAAAATGTATATATTTATAGAATTGAAAGATTTTGAATACATTTGCACTTAGTTACAAATAAATTGATTGAAACTAAAGTGTAAATTAAAATTATTTACAATATTTATTAAAAATATTTTTTTAAAAAATTGATTATGTGTTCATAAAGTTTAAATAATAAAAAAAAAAATTAAAGCTGAACAACATATTTGTTTATTTACGTATTCGATTATTTATTACAACTAGACTATTTACAAAATATTAAAACTAAATTATATATTGCAATTTAATTATTACATCAGTATATATTAAAATTAAATTACAGCTGAAGTGTGTATTGAAATTAAATTGCAACTAAAGGGTAAGTACACTCAAATTAAATGACGACTGCTATACAACTATAAATTATACTATTATACAAAAATTTACAAATACGTAATTTGTAATATTTGTAATTACAATTCACAAAAAAAAATAACAACAGCTATATAAACAATTTACTAAAATTACTATGATGAGTGAGAAAAAAAATGGAACTTACACTAATATTAACTATAAATCCTCGTCTGTATAAAAGAGTTCTAAACACTCTAAGAACACCTATGGGAACCCTAATATTATATAAATCCAAAAACTCAAAATGAATCGATACACAACCTTGCCATCATAAAATCTATTTTATTTTTATTTTCAGCACTTTCTAAAACATATTAGAAGACCCTAGTATATTAGAAATCAGGAAAGATCAAATAAATCGATACGCCAGGTAAAATTATAAGCAGAATATCATTTTATATTTTGGATCCATGGAAAACAGATTTTTCTGTGTTGGTTTTAAATATTGGAATTACAAAACAATCATCTGTAATTGCATCACAATTACTTGAAATTTTAAACAAAAATTGTTATTCCTTAAGAGTTTAATTGTTAATTGCAATTATATAGGTAAAATTTATAATTGTAATTGGGAGTCCGCAATGACAATTACAGTAGTTTATGAAGTAATTGCCAAGGAATTGTAATTACTTTTTGCCCAACCTTGAATTTTGACAAGGATATTCAAACTTTCACAATAAAACAAAGCAAGAAAATTATCGTGTATAATCTTTCTGCTAATAAAAAATTGTTGAAGCTCTACTAGTGTTTTTAAGAATACTTTATTGAAGTAATTATTTTTATTATAGTCGTAATATCATTATTATGTTTACTCGACTCCCTGGGAATCATCCACCACCACCAGAGGAGGTGTGGCATGCATACATTGCATATCTTGTTTGTTATTTTATTTTATATGTTATATTATTATTTTTGTATACATTTTTAATATTTTAATATTTATTGTATATTAATTTTAACATAGTTTGTTGAATGTTTCTTATTCTTTTCATACCTCTATCACTATTTTATTCATTATTCTGTTAAAGGCACATTGGGTTGAAACCAAAATTGAAAGGGAATTAGAATGGAAGGAAAAGAAAAAAAATGATAAAGGGAAAAGGATTGAAAAGGAGGGAAAAGCATCATGGAAAAGAGAAAAAGAAAAAGAGGAAAAAAAAGAAGAAAGAAAAAAAAATTCTCGTTTTTATGTTATATATTACTACTGTTTATAATTATTATAGTATACCTGGCTAGGCTTACTTATCGTAAGATTTAAAATATTGTCTGATTAGACTAAAATAAGTATGCTGTGTGACTAGCAGTCTAATGAAGTTGTGCAGCACAACTTTGTATTTTAATTTTTATAAAGTTTTTCCCCTTGTATATTGTAAACTATATAAGTCATAATACAAAACTTGGATATTTATAACATGAACTCAGACATTAAATATTTGGAGTAAGTAAGCCGTTTCCTCTAAAAATCTAAAAAAAAAAAATTATTTTTATTTTAAATTAATTTAATGTCATCTTTTAATTGTTACAATTAAATTATCTCAACCATTAAACGTATCTAATGTTCGACTCAAAACAATTTTCTCTAATATTAAAACATGAGAATATTTCAGTGATATTTTTCTTTTTTTAATTAGCGAGTTAGCGGTGACTGAGATAATTATAGGAATTAGTCAAAATGGCCGAGTCACGTAATTGCTTATCCGTGAATGTTCAGTCATAAAAAAAAAAAAAATTGGCGTTTGTTAAAAGGATTCTATTGAAAACTATTGTATTTGAGATAAGAGCCCTGCTCGTTAATGTGCTGTTATCATTTTTAAAATGTTTCTAGAATATTCTTATGTAAGCAACAACAGAATCTAAATTCAACTCATTTAAAAATGAAGACAAAGAAAAAAAAAAGTTGTAAAATATTTATAAACATCCGTTAAAATTATTAAATATAAATAAAAAATCTAGGATCATAAATGATACTTGATAATTCATAATTGACATGCCATTATTATATATACTTGTGGTACATCCGAAAGATGATGGGCGTGTAAAATTGTCGTATGCATTCCATGAGTAAGAGATACTAGAAGTCCACCTAGAATTAGATAAGAGGATTTTGGATTGTCCAATCTCAAGTATCTCGGTTTTTATAGAGATATGTACGGTTGCAATAACTTGTTGTCTGAAGAAAAAGCCCAAATTTTTACTTTTACTTACCGATATATGGAATATAGTGAGGGGAACTTTTGAGATCGTGCAATTAGAATTCTAATTAAAGTGCGTATTTTGAAGTACAAATAAGGAAATCTCGTTTTTTTATATTGAAGATATTGTATTTAATTTTTTTTTATTGATAGATCCTTGAACGTTAGAGTTTTGAAATAATAAAAAAAAAAAAATGTTGAGACCAAATGGATGTTTTTTATATCAACTAAACAAATGTGTATGTAACAAAAATTTGCATTATATTTAAAAATAACCAAATTCAATTTTTTTTCTGTTATTTAGGGTTTAAATACCACTAAACTACACTGCATAGTTATTCTAATCTAACCGGACATTTTTTTTTATCTTATAATACATAGGCATAACAAGTAACGATATATAATAATAGAATATGATTTTTTTTTTGTTTTATCGCTTTAGTTCTTTTATTTATTTTTCTTCTTTCTATACTTTATTATTTTTTTTTTGCTAATCCCTCCTTTTTTTCTCTTTCTTCCTATTCTATCCTTTTCCATTTTTTCTCCTTTTCATCATATTCTCTCTTTCAACCCTATGTGACTTTAAAAGAATAATTGATACAAATAATTAATAAAAATAGTGATATATATATATAAATAAACATAAAACATAAATGACAAATAGATATTAAAGAATTTTATAATTAATAATGTTATAATATCTATTTCATGGTTGTTATGTCAATAGTCAGATTTTACTTTCACTTACCTGAATATGAAAGGGACGTGACGGCCTTGCGAGTTGGGGGGCAGGTCCCAGTGCGCTTGGTTCGGAACGTTGTGGGTTCGATTCCCTCCTGGGGCAGTTAACATTCACTTTTCGGCGATCCCGAGGACTGAATCTTGACACTCCCACCTTGGATAGTACGCGGCGGCAACTCAGGTAGCCGCTAGGGGTTGGCAAAAAGGAACTCTAGGCCCACTTGCTGGACTTGTCCCCCCCCCCTCCCACCAAATACCAGTACCAGTACCTATATATGAAACATATTTTCATCATTCAATATTAAAGAAATACCTTAGCAACATATTTCTTGGTTCACATGAACTTTATTAAAGCAACGATGATTGTGGCTGAATTCATAGTTCATTTCATATATATCGCATTGGCGTCGAACCGGACTAAATGGGAACGCGTCCCATCTTTGGAATAGTCCCATCCCCCTAATAATATTCTGTACGGTCCCGTTCATTTATAAATGGAAAATTTGAAAATACGAATACAAAATAATTAAAAATCTTAGTAATTTGAATGTATTAATTAATTAATTAACGATTAAGATTAAATATTGGGCCGCCCGTGGATCAGTGGTTAAAACACAGTCTTGATGTCTATCAAAACCAATTTGATGTCTATTGGCGGTGCCGGTTTGAATCCGGCCTGGGGTGTTTTTTCATTGAGTGGCGGTCCCACAAAATGAAAAACTTTGATCCCCAACCATGGTTAGGTAGCATAGGACTTCAATAGGAGTCTTGGCCGAATAAAAAAGAAGATGAAATAAGTTCAATATTATTATTGAGGTATAACATTACTCTATGGTTTACAGACGTCACATTGTAGATGTTCCAATTCAAATTATGTATGAATAGAATTGTTGATAGATAATCGATAATCGTAACAACTAATTTTATTTTTTATCTAAGCTGTTTCTTTAGTACATTAAAACTTTTGAAATTTTGTCTTCCTTTTTATTGTTTTTATTTTTTATTCATTCTTCCTCGACGTTCCCAGGACCCTTTTCCCTTCTCCAGTATGACATTACCTCCTTTCTAGTGACATTTTAATAACATGCATATTTTTCCGTATTTATAATTATTCCTAATTTCATTCGGAAACTTATTCTGTTTAAAATATTTGTACCATAAATTAGTTATGGACTGTAAAGTATAGAAGCGAATAATCCGTAGTTAAGTGATAATGATGAGGAAAAACAGATAACCAGAACGTTACCAGATAATATTCTAGTCCCCTAATGTTTTGTTAGCAGACTAAGACTACAGTTTGTGATGTATTTCTACTCTCCAGCACAAAACAAATTTGTGACTCCCCATTATCATCATATCATCAAGTCTCACACCAGTATTAAAATTCTCCTTTGTCCCAATATATAAATTTAAGTAAAAAACAATTCCTAACTCAAATTATATTATCAAATTATATTAGGCCAAAACCTCTCTACAAGTTATAATCATTATTTCAATGTACTACTTTGATCTCTATCAGTCATTCTGTTACATTACGGTTCTGGCCAATATATAGCCCAATAATCTATTATATGAACATATGGTTTATAATATGTTAAAAAACATAACTACTCTCAGTTGTTAATATTTATACGACTAATAAACAGATGACGTCTTAGCGTCTCATTGTGTGTGTATCACACATCGTCACAAGTGTCTCCTCACTACGCACTCGTAGTAGCCAGAGTTACATCCGTCGCCTTAATCATTTTCACCACGGTGGGCGGAATACGTCGGCTCATCCTGCAAGAGGATAACGCGGATTGACTTAGCCCTTTTCTGAACCTACTATCACGAGGATATAACATACCCATAGCAGGGGCCCCACCAATCACCCATGGTGACATAAAGACATTTTTTTTGTTCCACCTTAATTTAATTTTCGTGATAGTTTTAAGTCGGGTTCCATTTTTTTATTTTTCTAGTTTATATATTTGTATATTTTGTTTTACAGTTTACTATGTTGAATTATTTAAAATACAATAATAACAAGATTCGGCGGTTTATTTCTTTTATTTTCAGTACTATTCACGGTTTGGCTAGCAAAGGTACCTTTTGAACACACCCGCCGTAAAAATTACTAAACTCCTTAAGTAATGGAGTATCTAAAATTTGGCTCAGGTATGACTTTACCATAATTTGGACTTCAGAGAATGCCAGTTCAAAACACCAGGACTATTCCATTCCATACGGTCCCTCCTCCTATTTATGAGTCCCAGGGACCATTCTATTCTATACGGTCCCAATAATTGGGCCCTAGGTCCATTCCATTCAATATGGGACCCCCCAATAATTGAATCCCCAGGGCCATTCCATTCAGTATGCCCCCTCCCAATAATTAAGTCCGTAAGACCATTCCATACAATTCCCAAGATTTTAGAACCATAATGTCGTTTAATCAAACGACAAACAACATAGAGGTCGGTAATAAAATATCTGAGATCATTTAGAAATCCTACAAAGACTGAATTTCATGGTGAACTTGAGGCTGGCGAATCGACTTGTATGCCTCAAATATATTTAATCTTCTACCTGCCACTGTTCCAGAAGTGGAAAATAATTTAAAATTGTTTTTGGCAACCTTTATCTTTATTTTGAATTATTCTTTTTTTTTTTGTTGTTTCAAAAGATTTTTCGATAAAAATCAATGTTAAAATATTCTTTTTATGATTTTGATGAGTGTCAACAGGTATTTATATTATTTATAAGAGGTATTTTACAAATATTTAGATGATTACACTACAATATAATAATTATTTTTTTATTAATATTAACTTAAACCTCATGCTATCCTTGTATCAATAATTCGATTAAAACTGTTAGAAACATAGTTGTTTACCACCCAAAAATTCCATTGTTCCACTTCTGGAACTCGTTGGTAAATTACCACCGAATATTTCTTTTTTTACTTTTTTTCTCTTTTTAAGAAACCGCCATGAATTCATATTTTTCTATATCTATTCTATATCGAATTAGGAGGTAGTGTCTAGAAGGACAAATCATACTTTGTGGAAACCATGAAGGAAGAATGCATCTAGAGATGACCATAACCGAAAATACACATAAAAGACTGCGTCAATACTCAATATTTGGTAGCCGAAGGACAATGAAAAAAAATGTCAACCCAAATGACGTATTTAAACATCAAAAAACACTGAAATATTATGAAGATTATTTTTCTCAAATACTTTTTTTGGTAATTAACTTGAAAAAGGAATGTCTCGATTTTCAGTTTCTCCCGTTAAAAGGCTGAGGCCTCCGTTCTGGACAAATTAAAAAAAGAAGGGGGAGGGGCGGGTTAGAATTTTTTATCTGCTTGATTTATTGATCACGACCCCCGAAGGTTTATATTTGTAATATAGATTCACATTGGTTATATAAAACCAAGACGTTATGGGTAGTGTATCGTTAGTATATAGTTATTATATGCATCATCCACGTCTACAAGATGTCTATTTTCGCATAAAAGGATTTATTTATTAAATATCTACAGTACCCGAATATAAGCTCAATACTGTTTTAATGAACTCTTAAACTAATTCTTACTTCTATTACTTTTGTAAGTTCCCGCCCTTATAACGAAAGAATTTTTGTAAGGATTATAAATGATCATCGATGATGATCACAAAATCCTGACCCGAGATCCATAACCATTTTAAGGCGTTCCACAATTTTAAGGGAAAGCGTGGAGCTATTCCATCTATCGATTTCAGGCTGCTAGAACTGAATCGACCTTCAAATTGCGACAATTATATTTCCACGCTGATCATTAACTTTTCATATCAAGGCTGCACGCAACACATAAAGCTCAAATGTTTGGACATATAAAATGTGCTCAATCCGCTGTAAACGAGATTTTTAAAAATATATATAGTATGGACAAAGAAAAAAAAAAGAAATTAGTACCTAAATTATTTTTTTTTAAATTTATTTAATGTAATTTACAACTGTACAAAATAATACAATAAGTAAATATGTTGTATGTTTCATATACACTTGAAAATCTTGGGAAGGAACCACCCATCGGTGGTACTTCAAACATTAATTTAAATTAGAAGGTCCCGTGGCCATCTTCTTTTCAGACGCCTCGGAGGATTATCAGGAATTGTTAAGGATGAAAGATTAAGAATTAATGGGTTAGGATGGTTAAGGAGTTTGGAATGAAAAGACGCATATTTGTTTTGGGCCAATTCTGCTACGAATGGGATGTTAAGGTGTTTGCGAATGAGTTTATTTGTAACGTAATAAGGAGCATCAAGGATTTTACGTAGGATTTTGTATTGTAAGGATTGGATGCGAGAGGAATTCGATGGTTTGGTGGAGCCCCAGAGCTCAATTCCATATGTCCAAATTGGTCTGATTATCGTAGTGTATACTAATTTTTTGTAGTGAATGGGAAGTGTAGAGCGTTTGTCAAGTAAGTGTTGTAGCAATCGGAATCTACGAGCAGTTTCTTGTCATTTCAGTCTTGTAAGTGGATTCCAAGTAAGTCTCTTGTCAAGATGGAGTCCTAAGTATCGAATCTGTTCAACAGGCGTTAGTGGAGTAATTAGAAAGGATACTGAAGGACAGGAGGGTAGAGGTTTATGACTGAGAGTAAAGGTGATCTGATGGGATTTGTCAGGATTTACTTTGATTCTCCAGTTTTGACACCATTCTTTAATAAATTAAAATTTTTAGAATAATTGTTTTAATATTTACTAGTACACTCTAAATGCACTCAAGCAATCCAACTGATTTATTTTTTATAGCCTCGATGCAGGTCTACAACTTAAGTCAAAACGACGACAATCATTAACAGCATATTTAATTACCGTACTTTCTGGCCGCCTGAAATCGATTATATATGTGAGAGTATATATATAACCTCCTTTCCAACATGTCAAGGTAGAGATACCATTGATGAGGAAGTATATATAATAATAATAATAATTGACAAATTTTCGAGTAATCTTATAGACAATAATTTTTTTTTTTTTCTTTTTATTGATATTTACAACTGTATACACATATATACAACAAGTAAATTTGCTGTAGGTGACATAGTAACATGATAAAAACATGTGGAGAATCTATCCACTGATAGAACTCCAATAACATTTCTAGAGAAGAAGATCTCGAAGCCATCTTCTTTTCAGACGCCTAGGAGGATTATTAGGTAATGAAGG
>NW_027106425.1:462854-481199 GCF_000696795.3 Halyomorpha halys | reverse complement strand
TACTTGAAATAATCTGTCGGAGAGATAAGAACGGATAATGAGGAAGTATGTAGGTGGTAGGAATTTACGGATCTTGTATAGCAGTCCTGGGTGCCAGACTCGATCAAAAGCCTGACAATAATTTAAAACTTAAACAGATCAATAATTATATAATAAAATAAATTCCATTCTAGAAATAAAATTCCCTAGAATAAGTCAGGGATGTCCTTTTTATTTTTTCTCGATATGATGTCAAAGCTTTATCCATTTCCTTATTATTTATTGTTTCTATTCGAATTTCAAAGTTTGAGCTCTCATATATATATATTTTTTTTTTCAGGCAGTGAGAATCGGCCTTGGTGAAGGGTTCAGGAAATTTTCCCCTCGATTGCTGACCACACCATTCCCAGGCTGCGAGGGCCACCCAATGATGAGCGACGAGTACTGGGCCTGCTGTGCACGACACCTCACCACCAATCTTCACCATCAGGTCGGTACCTGCAAGATGGGGCCTGCCTCGGACCCTGATGCTGTTGTCAGCCCTGAGCTTAAAGTCCACGGAATATTCGGCCTGAGGGTCGTCGATGCTTCCATCATCCCCCGCATACCTGCTGCTCATCCTAATGCCGTAGTCCTCATGATAGGTGAAAAAGCTGCGGATATGATAAAAGCTGATTGGGAACGCAATCTCACGAAAAGGAACGCAACTTCATCTAACTAGTGGAAACGTGCAAGGTTTTGGGATCGAAAAACCGGATTGCAACCGCCAATTTTAAGATTTCCGAATCGTTGGAACGAGCTAAACAAGTTTCTGTCATTGTTCCATTTATGATATAACGATATGTTAAATATCTTGATGAAGAAAAATGCATTCCCAGAAATAATGGGTTTTAGCAGCCATAAAAACTAAGTGTTATCTAGAAAAGGATTACTAATAAATTTGATGTTTTTTTTTTATTTTATTTATATTTGTTAATAACTATACCATTTAAATCAGAGCTGCCTTTACCAAAGTCATGGACACTATGAGATATTGGAGCCCTCCACATTAAAGTGTTTATTTTATCTAAATATTTTTTCAAGATTGTAGAAATAAATAATATTCAAGTTAAAATCATTATTTTATTTAATATTTGAAAAGTAATAAAATTTAAAAAAATATACACACATTTACAAGAGGTACTTGATTTTTGATTTATAAAACCATGAATTATTTCTTCATAGTCAATTTAAGAATACCCTGTACTATTGAAATTAGTGATAAACTGTTCAATCTATCTTGAAGCAGTTGTACTTCACAGTTATTTTTGGTTTAATTCATCAATCACATGATTCATGGGATCCTAAGGCCTTGATGGGGGGGGGGAGGGGGTTAAGGGGGGATCCTGAGCCCATGTAAAGATGGCACTGATTCCGACAGAAAAAGTCTTGGAGTCAGTATTTGATAATAAAGTACTAATTCTTACCTAACAAAAGGAGGTGATATGGACAGCATTCACACTCAACCATCGAATCCCCGTCAAAGTGGAATACTTTTTTTTTTTTTTTTTTTTTTTTTTTTTTTTTTTTTTTTTTTAAACATTTTGCATATTCTGACTCCTTTACAGGAGCTAGAAAAGTCAGTAATTTATACATCAGCTTCCTTTGATTATAAATGAAAGGCAATATTCCCTAATTAACATTGTGTTGATTTCTGTGTATTCAGAATTTACCACTATTGCAATTTTAGGCTGTCACCAACTAAGAAACGAATTACTGACCATTACAACATTTAAGACCAAGATAAAAATAAAAGCATTTATTTTCGTTTGAAAATTCTATGTTTTTAAGTTTAAAAATAAAAATAAAGTTTCCTTAAATAAAATTATATTAAAAATAATAGAAAAAAATCTTAAATAAAACATTTTATTCAATATAAATCTAAGCAAAAATAAATATGACTGCTAAAGACCAATTACAGAGACACTAAGAGATAAATACGTGAAAACAAAATCCCATAGGCGTTGATGACCAGAGGGTTTTACGCCTTTAAGCAAAAAATCAACAACAATCAACGTGAAAACAAAAATGAAAAATTTTAATAATAGGAAAAATTCCTTGAAGGGAAAAAAACATGAGTAAAAGAAGAATACAAGGGTGTACTAGTGAAGGATAAATGTCTCCAACATGAAATAAGGCTATTCCTTGAAAAAGGAAAAATATATATCTGCTTACCTTTCAAGCAAAGCCTTCCTTTTAAAAATATAATTCATGCTTGATCCTACTTTATGTAATGTATACTTTGTTTACATTAATCCGTTTTTCAGTTGATTCCTCAACCTTCCTTGCAATTCATTTTTATTATGTAATTGTCGAATCAATCGAAGAAAAATTTTGATCTGTAGTCTTTAAGACATCATTCAAAGTAAATTGTAAGATTGAATAATTGTATAGTTCTTCCACGGAAGACATCAATCCAAAGCTGCAGACGTAGTAAGTACGAAGTAGTAAGTACTGGGAAGAGTACGAATTGGACACACTCGACAAATCCACGAATCTTGACCAACATGTTGCCAGTGAAACGTACTACTATCTGTCAAACATATACTGACAGACTTCAGGCATTTTAATGATACCAGATTACAGGTGGATTGGGAACTTTACTAAAAGATAATAGCCTTTAAATTCCAGAAGTATTTGATTACCTTAAGAAATCAAGTGTGTATTTATACATGTAATTTGATTCATTCACATCTTCATTACATCAATTAACGTCACTTACTGTTCACGAATTAAAAATTTTTATTTTAATTAATTTATTTATTTTTTTAAATATTAACTATTGATACGATATCAGATAATATATTGCAGTACAATAATGGGATTAGGAATGTTTTTATCTATAAATTTTCTTTATCTATTTTAAATCAATTATTATTTTACACACTTTTTTCTGTACCAATTTTTATATTTAGGAGTTTAATCTGCCTTAAAAACTTTGCCTGACTCTAAGACAAATACTCAAGAATGACTCTCACGGTGAAAAATATCAAACATTGAGTGAGGATACTGGAATGCCACTTATGAGTGATTCCATAAGAGATAATGACATTCCTCTCCGTTCTTGTCATTATCTTATCTGTAGTACATTAATTAAGACTATATGAAAATAATTTTATGTATTATATATTTACGATGTTGACTGCTTATTAAGAGACAACTTGTAGTTTGAATTTTTAACTAAGATGCCAAATACGAATTAAGTCTTAGTTTACTTATCATATTTGTTTAGCTACTATTATAAATTCGTATAAATTTTATCCTGCGTGTCTATATAGTTTATAGATTATTTATAAGATTTCAAACTTGAATTAATTATAAATTAATGTGAAAAGAGTATAAATGTATTAAGATTTTAAACAATTTTCCACTATTTACGTTAAATAAGATTGTTTCAAGTACATTAGATACTATCATTTGTCTCAAAGACGTTGCAAATTAAGAAATATGTGAATAAAATTATTTTTTATGATAAAAAGTTCAACAAGAAAAATCTACAATCGTAGGTAAAGAAACATTAATCCTCGATTCACTTTATCTCGATTGTTGTGTAAATTATATTTATCACTATTATTATTTAGTTAAGATGAAGACAAGCTTTCTGATGGTAAATTAAAATTCCATTTCACTAGTAAATAAAATAAGAATTTATGTCCGCGTGTATCTAAGCAACTAGCCTTACGTATTGATTTATCAGTTACCATGGTTTTCTAAGTTGGTTAGGATCTACAACAATATGTTCTGGAATAATTCTATTTCTGAGGAGAGAAAATTCAATAAAACATTTAGACATACAGATATAAATTTTCATGTAATTGCTAAGAATTTGAATTCTATTGTTATATATTTAAAATTTGTGCTTTACAATCATTTATTTATGTATGTAATTATCTATGATTTACAATAGTTTTTAAAGTCTATTAGAATCTAAAATAATACTTTTATTTCTGAAAAAGAAACTTCAAGAAAAAATTAACAAATTAAGATTATGTTATTGTTGAGAATTTTAATTGTTTTGTGATGATGTATTAAAATTTATGTTTTATAATTATTCATTTATTAAATTCTAGTACAGCTTTATTGCTTTTTTTTCACAGTTGAAGCACTATCCCTACATCTATAACTTTTATTTAAGTATAAATTTAATTAATTAATTTTAAAAAAAATTATGTATTTATATAAATATTAAAATATTACACTTACAATTAAAAAGTAATAATATTTTTCATAATTAAAAAATAATGGATGAAATTCTCACATAATAGTTAGAAAAAACTTTATTTTGGATGATTGTTTTTTAAGTGAGGTTCGTTTTTAATTATACATATTATTAGTTATACATATTAATCAAAATCATTGAGAAAAATTATTTGGAACATATTACACCAACGGTTTTTTAATACAGAATTGTATAATAGACAAATTTTATAACATTTTTACATAATATAAATGTATATATTTTATGTAAAGTTACGTTTACAGTATGTGTAGTATAAATCTTAATACCAAACTCCCTCTGTTAAAAACACGAGGATGTATATATACAGGATAAAGTAGTCTTTTAGTTGCAACCCTAAGTGTGATTTCTTGTTCCTAATTTTCTTTTTTTTAAATTACTATCATGTAACTTATATATAAATCCTAATATGTGACTTTTACCCTCCACCACAGCTTCTGCCCACCTGTTCTATTTAATAACATTTCTTTACCCAGATCCAACACAGTGCGATATCTTGGATTCATCTTAGTTAAAAGGTTCACCTGGGACCAACATACTAGACTTAAAAGACAAGAACTCAACAGACAATGCAGCCAACTATACCGATTGCTCAGCCGGACCTCTCAATAGAAAACAACTTTCTGATTTATAAGACTATACTCAGACCTATCTGGACCTACGGACTTGAACTTTGGGGAACAGCTAAAAGATCGAACATCAAACGTATCCAATCCTTTCAATCCAAAATCCTTAGAACTATAGTCAATGCACCCTGTTACGTTTCCTACAGAACGCTACACCATGACCTTCATATCCCTTTCGATCACCATCATTCGAACAAAATTCTCAAAATTTCGTATAAATCTTTTTAATCATCCTTTGGTTCAATCTTTATCCAGTCCCACCCATCCCTACAATTCACCTCGAAGGTTGAAGCGGCAGTGGTCTAGAGACTTATTGTAAAATAAAAATGGACAATTGGAGTTCTGGCAGTAGTCAGATGCTCCACTCAAGTTGAGTGTTTGCTTCTTTATAGCACTTGCTCAGCCCCCACTGACTCACTACCAGTGACGCGATGAGAGAGATGCGCTGGGATCTCAAAGAGCTCTGCTCTACCCCTCACACGTGGGGGATAGTTAGAGTTGTTCGGACAATAAGTTTGATTTATGAAAAACTTTATTTCAAAAACCATAGGACGTACAGATGTCTGTCAGCGCTCAAATCAAAGCTAGTTGAATTTACTATCAAATAGTTTATAACGTTTATCTTTGTAGGAGTAGTAGTGTTTATGATATTTGACGAAATAAATTTACAAACTGTTAATTTTTAGTTGTTCGTATAAAATGTTTGAAAAAATATATCTCTAGACCCATAAGACGCACATATGTCTGCCAGCACACAAAATAAAGGAAATTTAACTTACTATAAAGTAGTTTCTGATACTTATCTTCGTAGGGGTAGTGGTTTTTATGATATTCACATATGAATATAAATTTGGCAAATGAAAATTTCTCAGATCAGAGAGAGAGAGAAATACATTATTCATCTATGCCGCCTAAATACACCAGGTTGCTATATCACACAGCATACTTATCAATCCGTAATCGGACATATATAAATTACACATACATGGTATGATGAGATATAAAGAAAACAAATTTTTTTCCCAACAGTTTCCTTTTACAATCAATTTCGGTCTATACACCAAATACAAATGCTTTAATCCATTCCTTTTTTCTTTCCCATTTCTGCTCCTCCAATTTCACCATTTCACAATTATTTTAATTCACCCGATCAACAAATTCGCTCTCTAGAATTCACCCTCCTAGATCCTCTTCAGTGACCCGCTAAACAAATTCACTATTAGACGGCAATGTGAGATCAGACCATCATTTATAGTCACAGCAGTAGATCAGTTTACCAAAAACAAACAAATAGATACATTTTACAAGAATAAAACTAACACATAGATTCAAAGGAAAATATAATAAAAAGCCGGTTAAAGGAAACACTTGAATAGATAAATAAGTTTAAAAAAAAAAACAAAAAAAAATTATCCATTTATAAATCAATTTATTTTAGCAAATATCATGAAAACTACTACTCCTACGACGATAAACGTCATAAACTACTCCATAGCCCATTAAACTAGCTTTAATTTGAGTGCTAACAGACATTTACACGTCAAATGGTTTTTGAGATATAGATTTTTCATAATGAATTCACTAAATACTGATCTTTCAGTACGTCCAGTACAACATTTTTATGAATTGTTGCTTTTTAAAAAGCTATATCTCGAGAACAATTGAATTTAAATAGCTCTATTAGGGCTTATATTTTAGCAAATTTACTCTACTTTAAATGATGTTCTCTTAGGTTTTATATTTTTGTTGGTAGTTTTAAAGATATAGAGCTCCGAATGAAAAATTACTTATTTTTAACGTTTTGGAACAGCCGCCATTTTTATGCCCTCTACCTACACTAGGCAGACTCGTTAATTTTGACTAGTAATTATACATAGTTTTGATTAAAGTAATAAAAAATTTGGGTGAAATAACTGAATTTTTTTCCTATTGGACTCAAGTACTAAACGTTGTTGGACCAAGATTATATATTCCTAATCCGGTCCACGTTTGTTTATTCAATCAATGTCCTTAAACATTTACTAATGCCTGTTTATTTATATGCTATTCGAGGCTTATTTTTTAATATTATTAATTAAGAAGTAAATCTACAAAACGCTCAATTATTGATTTTGATGAAATATTAAGGGAAATATGGCATACCAATAAAAAAAATCATTCTTGACAAATAATACATATAAGGATATTCTGATTTTAAATTAATAAAAAACTAATAGTTAAATTATTAAAATTTATTTTATGTTAGTTTAGAATATTTTCACTCCGCTATTATTATTTTTTTTTTTTTATCATTAAATAAAAGAAAACTATACAGAATAATGTGGTAGCGAAGGGGAGGAACTCGAAAAACAAATTACAATCGTTTGCTCAACTCTGGTGCTATTACACAGCATACCAATCAGTCAGAGAATAGACATTATTAAAAGAGATGAGAGAGCATTACTTGTGACAAGTCGAATACATTTACAATACTTCGATTCATAGAGTTGACAATAAGCAGGGTCTAATATAAATGATGGTGCAGTATTCCTAGTGAGTCCACAATAATGGTTTCCACCATGCTCTGAAACTGGTTCTTTTCGAAACCCAGTCCCTCCAAAAAATTACTTGTTGCAAGAGAGATGGTTTCTCTTCCAGCAAACCAAAGCCCTTCCACCGAAAACAATTTTCTCGTAAAAAAGGAATACATTTTGAGTAAGTGTCCTCTTTCTCTGTCTGTATCTTTTCACTCGGATCAGGAGTTTCAAACAATTATAGGGAGTAGGTTGGCCGATGTACGACATGTCACAATCTGAAAGATGAGATCATAACAAAAAAAGGCAATCCTTCACCACCGAACCCTCCCCACTAAAACCCCCAATGAGAAAGGTCCTATATCACTTTTGAAATATGTGCTTAAAACGGGAAGAGGAGACTTTGATTCAGGAGACTGAAATTGAAAAACGACCTTTATTTTCTGTTTCCCTTCTTGTGAGATTGTGACATGTCGTACATTGACCAAGTGTCTGTTTCAAATATTAGCGTAACATCCCTTCCCGATTTAATAATACACTTACGTTAGCTAAGGTTCTTAACTACCTTAATCAGACCCTTATAATGCCACAAGGTAATTCAAGGAAATATTCACTGATATACATATATAATATATATGTTTCATATCTTATCGTGGGATCTACTATTAGTGCTTGCTTTTCAGTTGAACTACACACAAGGATGTCAACAAACATTGCAGAGCCCTCGTATTCACGCAATACACTGCCTAATAACGTATATTTTTCCTCTCCAACAGTTCGACTATTCTCTTTTTTATATTATTGAGCCGATGGGTGACAAGGAGCATGTTGTTAGGACATTTTCCCAATATATGAGTTGGGGTTTCTGACTCTTGGTAACATTTACGACTAAGGGGTCCAACACCTCCGTTTATCAGGTCACCAGTTCCCGGACCTCCAGGATGGGAGCATAGTTCACATTAAGTTGTAGTGCATTTGTCCATTCTGAGCCAGCGTGAACCTAAATCCATTAACCCATTTGTTAGATTTAAAGTAGTGAATACCTATTCCTTGCCATTTACATTGGATCCAATCGTTAAATGACTTTTCTCTTAGGGACTGTCAAACTTCCTTGCTTTTATACTATTTGCACATTACTTAGCAAATTTACAGACTTCCGAATTTCCTTACCAAAATCAAATATCGCCTAAAACAGGACATCAGGGCAAATAAGACATGACGTATTTCTGGGACATACACCAGTGCTGAAGAGGAGCCTCCTACTGATATAACAAAAGACCTAGGCCTCACTATCTTCGTGGAGTATATATCATGGCTGAGCAACTATTTGCTGGCAAACCATTAATGGCCTTTACTCTTCGGTGAAGCATTATGTAGCAAACAGAAATGGGCGCATTTTCACCAATGGTCCGACTGCAGTAATGACTAAATTAAAGAGTGAAACACATATCTATTGATCACGTCAATTTTTTGATCTGGTTTAAGGAAACTGGAATTAAGTTGAGGAAGGAGACGCTTAAATCTAAAATTAACCTATTTTTTTTAGTAATACTACTGCTCTCTCGAGAGAAGAACAAATGTAGTTTGATGGATATCTACACTTAAAAATTACTGATGAACAATAACACATATACTATAGTATTTAAAATCCCTGGTTCTCGATTTCTTAAAAAATTATTAATTTTGTTTTTAATTAAATTTAAAACTTGAAAAACAATCCTACAGCAAGTAAGAAAAAAAAACAGGGAAAAACTTCATGATAATATCTTTAATTTTATATTTTATAAAATACAATAATGATTCAAATGATAAAATCACAAATAATAAAGTTAGGTTTTTCAAATTTTCATAAAAATAAATAAAATTATCAATAGAAAAAAAAATTATAGTCACATGTAGGATAAATAATAACTAGTAAATTTAAGCTCAAAAATACATAATCAATTAGGTAAAACCCAAGATCAAAAATAACAGGATTTCTACAAAATATAATTTCGTTTTTCATCCAAAAAATCCAATGATGTTTAAAATAGACAATATTGAGTTACTTCCGTTTTATTTAATTTAATTTTTATTATATTTTTTTTTTAGTCTAAAACAGATAAGACATGGGTATTAAACACCAAAAATAGTCATATTTTAGAAAAAAGTTATAAATAATGATAATGTCAATGTTTTCATTAAATTATAGAAAAGTAATAAATAATGAGGATATTGGATAAACACTAATAAATATCTAAAAAAAAAATATTATTGAGGCGGTGATGACCAGATTTTTCTATGCAGTGGTCTTCTTCCGGTTATAATAAAGCGTCCTTTTGAGTCGCGGGACGCGCGCTTCCGTTTGGACCCTCCGGGCGAACAAGGTACGGCATAGCTCTCTTCGCATAACTGCCCGATGCCTAAACAAGATTTTTATTATTTGAATTATTTTAATTAATTTTAAAAAATCTAAAATTTTAATTTTAATAAATTAAAGATATGAATCACAATAAAATGTAAACTAAGGTACGAAGGTGTATCTTCTAAGAGAAAAACGTCAGGAGCAGATATTCGTTAGTAAAGTCTTATTTTTCTCTCGTTTTTTGTATGAAAAATGATTTAATTGTTTCATAAATACTTAAAACAGGAAAAAAAATAAAAATAACGGTGGGGTAGAGAGAAAAAAAGTTAAGATCCTCAAAAGGAACTTCTCTAACACGAACCCATTTCATATACATTTTGGTACTACCTACATAAGCTATTGTATATTTGTATTATGCGTACTCATCACATTTACTCATTGTATTATGCAATACAGTTGTTAATTTTGATAACATCAATTAAATTTCAAAGCTTTTTTTTTTTTTTAAATCACCAAACCTCTATTCAATTTGTGGGATGTTGAGTTAGGTTAAATTAAAAACTCCGGAAAAAAATGGTTGAGACAGAAGAGAATAGTTGAAATCACTTATCAAACAAAAACTCAATTCAAATAAAAATATTTAGCTCAATTTGCAGATGCTACAGAGGTTCAATAAAGGGACAAAAAAACATTTGGAATGGAAGAAATTTTGATTAAAATTCACCCCCAAATTTATGACATTGTTTTTCCAAGAAAAAACTCTACATACCAAATTTCAGCTCATCCAAAGGTGGACGCCGAAGGTGCCTGAATGTAGCTAAAAAATAAAAGGCATATACGCACATACACATAAATAAATGGAAAATGGTCGGGGTGCGGTAAAAAAAAAAAAACTCAAATAGAAATAACTATTTTTATTTGAGCCAACGTTTCGCCCCACGTTGCAGGGCTTCGTCAGGGCTGTTTTGACAGAAACCAAAGTCATATAAACATTGAATTAAGTAGAAAGTGTAAGTCTTCCTCTCGTTTCTAATATTTCTCTCTCTCTTTGTTTCCCATTCTCCACATTCATTCTTATTAATTGTATATTACTTTTTTTTTCAGACATTCTATATTGATTTTAGCTTATTTTTTTTACTCATCTATATTACTGAATATTTTTTATCCATTGTAATATTTTTTTTCTCTTTATAATCCATTGTATCATATATGTCGTTTTTTTTTCATACATTTCATTATGTTGATTTAAATGGTTTTTCATTATTTTAGACACTATTTACATATCTTATTATGTTAATTCTGTTAATCATCATTTACATTTTCTTTCGCACCTTTCATTATGTTTATTTCTTCAACACTTTCTGTTTTTTAATTTTATCATAATTTATTTTGTATGATTCTTATTTTTATAATATTGCAATTTATCTCCTATTGTTATCGATCATCTACTATCTACTACTATTGTTATTTATACTTTATTTATACTACTTTCTACTTTATTCATTATTATTCATATTTCCAAATTTGTTAGTTTATTATGTTCCAATATTCTTTATCAGATTAATGATTTATTATATCGATTGTTTGAGAGTCGTTTATTTTATTACTAACACAAACACACTTGATCCAATTTACTAGGGTTAATGATGTTAGTAAGATTAAATATAGACAATATTTTATGTGGAAAAGTTTTAGGTTTAAATTATAAAAATTTTATATGACAAGGACAATATGACTGCAAGAAACAATGTTTGAATATATGACATCAATATTTAAGGTTGTCTCCTTGAGAATGGCCTGAGGGCCGAAACGTTGGAGAGTTTTTGAAATAAATGTTGAGAGTAAAATTGGATAAAGTGTGTTTGTGTTAATAATATATTCTTTATGTTTCTCTGAGTGATGGTTGTTATCTCATCTTTTTTTTTTTAGCTCTGATGGCTTGAAATTCAGCTCAAATAAATAAGTTTTTTCTCTAAAAGGTGGTAATTTAATTGCAGTATTCACCATATGATTATATCTCATATATTTATAAGCACAAAATCCATATAAAACCAGAAACTGATAACTAATAAATACGGAATGAACCATCGGGTAAGGTCGTCTGTTAGCTCACCTGGTATACGCTGGATTGCTGACTGGAACGCGTTGGCAACCGAAGCCAAAATCCCAGGTTTATTTTCAGGGAGTGCCGTTTCGGATGCAGTGTTATACAAACTTTCAACACTCTCTGAAAACGTAACTCTTTTCTGATAAGTGCTTGTTATTTGGATCGTATCCTTTTGGCCTACGGATAATATCCCAGTTATACCTAAAACAATAAAAGACAACAAGTTACACAGACACTTATATATGATTACAGAGAAAGAATCTTATCTTCAATGTATCACCTTCTGCAATAGAGACAACAGGAGCCGAGAACTGGCAACTTATTTGGGGAGAAAAATTGGACAAAAAATTTGCTCCTCGTTTGGCAAGTGGAGTACTTGTCATGAATATAGCGGCGCTGGGATCTTTACTCTTTTTCTCTTCGATTGGACTTATTATTTCTTCTGCCTCCACACCACATTCAATTATTTCGTCACTTTTATAATCCGGATTTTCATTTTTCTTTCGGCGAGGTACGAGAATTTTCCTATTCACAAGATTCAGTTCGATTGCCTCCTGTTCGTGAACGATTCTAGAAACGGTCAGGTATTTCCTTTTTCTCGATTTATGAAAATTCGAGTGATTCTGCTCTGAATAGAGAATTCTACGCATTCCTAAAGCATAAGACTCGTTCTGTTTTCTTTCTATTGGCAAGCATACCGTTTTCTTCTTAAATTTTTCAGGATGGGAAAGTAGTTCATGCGATCTCCTGTGCTCGGGGCAGCAAAATAGTTTATCGCAGAGGGAGCACCTAGACTGAAATAAATCAAAACTGATGAAGTAATGAACCGATTAAAAAATAAAGTGGAGATTATTTGGAGTATTTAGTAAATAATTGTAAGTCCTCTGTAGTGATTTTGCATCGATTATCGATAGTAACAGTAGAGAAGGTTTTCCATGATACGATGGGGTCAGTGTGTTAAGTGTCATCTGATTGTTATTGTTAGATAATATAGAGTTCATAATTATGTCAATAATTATAAAATAGAAATGTTTCTAAGTCAATGCTTATTATTGATTTTCACACATCAAAGTTTACAACATCCTCTATACGCTAAGGCATCCCTAGTCCAATTGGGGGAAGATGAGTGAGGGTACTAGATGACGGGTACTTCGGGGAATCACAGAATCTTTAGAACTGTTTAAGGATTAAGACGGTTTTTCGGGTTATTAGGAAAATATACGGCCATTTCATATGAGCTATTGATAGAAGGTTACTCCCTACCATATCATTGTGTAAAAATTTATATATTAAGAGTTTTTTTACTCAAAACCCTTTTAACATAAACTGTAGAAGGTGTGGCAGAAAGATAATGAGATTAGCAACACTGCAAGAGATCTGATAACCCCTTGATGGAACACGTGCTTCACCTCCATCGGTGTGTAGCCGCTCAACTTAAAGGGGATAAAATTGATATTTCAAAAAAATAAAAACTTTTATAAATAAAAAATCAGTCTCATTACTGTTATGCCACACCTTGTACATTTATGAAAAAATACTCAACCCTACCAGCGAATAATATAAACGAGGTTCTATTCATCACATGTGCATGGAACACACATAAAAATGTTCAGTAAGAGTATTAGTCTTTACAAAAAGGAACAAAATTCAATTTTTCATAATTTTGGAAGATTGTTCTCCCATAAGAATTTACTATTTTATCACTCAGTCGCAATTCTTTTTAGGCATGATAAATAGTAAATTAAAGAAAAGGTAAATTTTGAATTAAGCCAAAAAAATCTGATACTTTTTCACAAAACAATTTTATTTTTTAATCTGTTCAGAAAATGGAGAAGTAGAGTTTAATTTTTTGGATTTGAAAAGTTAGGTTTGGGTCCACGTACCCGATATATTATATTAATCTTTCTGAAATGATGAATTTATAGTGATATTGCTTCAAAGTAAGAGGTATGTGAATGTGCCATAACTGAATAAATGACAGCTATAAAAAAACAAAACAGGAATGGACTGTTCCTCACTCCACGGAGTACCAAAAATAAAATATTACTTTCACCTCCCACAAACACTGAATTTCTATTTTGTTTTTTTCTGCTCCAAAATAGAAAGCTTAAATGTGTATCTATCTTTTTATCCATAATGGCGTAAAAAAAATGTAAAAATATGCCACTTCACCTCATTTCACAGTATCGAATTGACATAGAGATAGCGAATAGAGGAGAGACGATTAAAAGGGTTAGCAGTTTTGAAAAAAATAATATATTTATATTCCAGAGTTTAAAGTGTTCTGTAAATTAAAATTAAATGAATACAAATTTAAAAAACTAACCACGAAAAAAAAGGAAATCCATAATCCTTCTTCTGCCATACGTCATTGCTTTTCTAAACATGACCCATGTAAATAAAAGAAATATAGTAAATTGTTTCAAGCTTCTTAGAAGGCCTAGGTGTTAGCATCGGGGATATTGCGATCTTAGCAGAAAATATTATTTTGGACTCCCTGGGGATCATACACCATCATCTGCATGGGAATTAGCTCGGAGATTATTCATTGTTTTATTTATTTATTTTAATTTGTGAACCTGTCGATTTGTGAGTTTTAACGTATTTATTCATTAAATTATTTTATTTTATTTTATTAGTACTATTATTAATTTTTTTATTTTTAACTTATTTATCTATTCAAGTGTTTCTTGTAACCGGCTTTTTATTATATTTTCCTTTGAATCCATGTGTCAGTCTTGTTCTCGTAGAATGTTTTTGTTTGTTTGTTTTTGGTAAGCTGATCTACTGCTGTGACTATTATTAATGTTCTGATCTCACATTGCCGTCTAATAGTGAATTTGTTTAGCTGGTCACTGGAGAGGATCTAGAAGGGTGAATTCGGGAGAGTGAATTTGTTGATCGGGTGAATTAAAAATTCTGAAATTGATGGAAAAGAAAAGGGAAAGAAAAAAAGGAATGAATTGATATATTTGTATTTGGCGTATAAACTGAAATTGATTATAAAAGGAAACTGTAGGGAAAATTTTTTTTTTTATTATTTTATTATACCATGTAATTATATGCAATTTATATATGTCCGATTACGGGTTGATAAGTATGCTGTGTATGTAGCAACCTGATGTATTTGGGCAACATAGATGAATAAAGTATTTCTCTCTCTTACAAGAAAGTAAAAAAAAAAAGGATAAAAATGACTTATTTTAGTAAGAATACTGATAAAGAAAAATAATTCTTATTGTATAAATTAAAAAATTGAAATAATTATATTTAATTGTAAATTTTATAATGTAATAATATGTTCGTACTTGACTTTCGATTTGAAGACATAACATGGATGATCTTAAGATAAAGTATAAATTGTTATTGTTATTATAAATACCGAGTGTCCTTAGGATATAAACATGTAGTCTAAGTCTAGGCAAGGTACGCGTTTATTGTTGTGACTTCTATAGTACAGCATAAGCATGCTAAGTTATAAGTTGTGCTAAATATAAGTCCTGCCAATCAATGTTTTAACACTTCCATATAAACGTATGTAAGAGTGTACCTTATGTACGTGCATATTGTAAATTTTTCTTTTTTTGGGAGGGGGAAACAAAGGTCAATTTGAAAATGACCAAAAGACCAAAAATATCAAAGATTTATTACATCATAATACAACTTAAACTTTTCTTGGGTTGAATAGTCCATTTTTATACAATTTTTTTTATAATACTGTCTTATCATTTATCGGTAGAAAGAAAAACTAAAGTAAAATTGCACCCTTCCATAAACTTATTTTTTTTATTTTATTTTATTTGTTTTGTTTTTTGTAGGAGGGATATAAAAGGCTAATTTGTAAACGACCAAACATATCAAAGATTTATTACATCATAGTATGATTTAAAATATTTTAAGTTCGATATTCAATTTTCATCCAATTATATGTTATTGTTTTGTTTTTTTACAGTACTTTATAATCATTCATCTGTTCATTTAAAAAATTAAGTAGAATTACTTCTCAACTTACATCACTTCAATATTTAAAAGTTGATAATTTTTTTTTTTTAAATACTAGGTATAATACTAAATGTATCAAAATACTACAATATGAAATTAATTATTGTTACCTGAGCTAACAAATCCATGGGTGGCACTATCCAGGTTGAACACTAACTGAGACAGGGTTGCCAGGGAGGGAAACCGGGCGTCAAACGTAGGGATTTTAAAAATTATGAGGTGAGGTAGGTAAAACTTTGTGTTTCAATCAAATAGTGGGAGCGAATGATGCTGTGATTTTTAAAATTTGTTAAAAAAAAATTTCAACTTTAAATAAATATTTCAATCGTACGAATGAGTCAATTAATTTAATGTTACTCATTTAACAAAAACTTTTAGATCCAATGATCTATTATAAACTTATTCTAACCCCTTGGCTAGTACTGTAATCGCGAGCACGAAATAAGGCGGGAGTTAAGATTTTTTTTAGAGATTCCTTCAATCCAAAAAATTTTTCCCCATTGATGTTAGCAATTTTTTTATTTTTTTAAATTTTAATACTGCTTGGTATCATAGATCTAGATTTACCCCAGAAGATATTAAACTTTACCTGATTTTCCGACTAACGACGTAACTAGGCACTAGGCTGTAATATCTAAGAGGGCCTGGAAAATAAATCACATCAAATAAAATAATATAAACTATACCTAGTCCTGTATGATCAATTAATACACACCATTAATAAAAAATAGCTTATTTTTCATAATTAAACCTGCAGAAACCAACTTCATCGCACTTTGAGAATGAGGGGATATTTAGAAAGCTAGGTGGGTAAATTCAAGTGCATCGGGCAACCCTGGACTGTACTGTTAATACTTACCCAAGGGTCCGTTTACAAACATCCTTAATGCGGCATTCTGCTAACGTATTATGCATAAGAAAAGTCATAAATCTAAACTAACGTGTAAGATACAGGGAAAGCTCAGATTTTGTATTACTCATCCTGACAAACGTTGGTGCATTTTCATTTAGTAACAGCCCCATACTATAACAGTGATCAATGACATTTTATATAGTCAAATTCATTAAAAATATACAAAAGGTATCGAAATATTTGTTTCTGTTCCGAACAATCTAGGATTAATTACTTCATTTCTGATTTAATGGTACCACATATTTATTCTTTAAATCGCTTAAATAAGACGAAGATTTAGTAAAATATAAAAGATTAGTTTATATAATTCCCAGAATTAGGATGTTCAAGACTCATTAAAACTACCTTTCTTTTTTCGATAGTTTTGAGGAATTTGAAACGAAACCTATTAAGTCATAGTAACGGTGAATGAGGTTTATTTTTACAGAGAAGTCGGCTTCATAATCTCTTCCAGTTCTTCTTCAAAGGGCATAGCTCCGGAGTTTCGAAAGCAAAAAGATATTTTTAATGCAGGATTGCCATAAAATAATCTAATTTTATATAGGTAATTTAATCGATTCGATGTGTCCTGAAGCTGTAAATCGCCCCCCCCCCAAAAAAAAAAAAAAAAAAGCAAACAATTGTTTACAGTTTTTCAATCCAACAAACTTAAAGAAATAAATTGTTTGAGAGATAAACTCCCTGAAAGAATTTATGATCATGAGTTTGAACCTCCTAGACTGGTCAGCATAAAGTTATATATATAAAACTCAATAGAGATACTAACATTTATAAATATTAGGGCATAAAAGTGTATAAACTTGGTGAATATATGATTAGACATTGAAGACAAAAAAATTATTAAAATACATTTTTAAAATTTTGTTTCCATTTACCTTTTCAAACCAACGAAGTGTAAATTCCACTAATTTGAATTTTCATTGGAGTCAATTTTTTTTGAATCAATCACTTTTTAATAATATCTGCTGCAAAATCTCTGATTCATACAGCTTACCTACCCTAATATTTATCAAAATGAAGTTAATGTGATAAGTGATAATTTTGCCAATGTAATCTACCTGAGATATCACTTATTTTTCCTCATAGATTTTGATAGAGAAATCTGCTACAAATATCAATATCTCAGGCACTTACCTGATGGTCTGAAGTCTTTAGAATGGTGAAAATGAACATGCATCTAGATGCTTCAATCCTTACTTAATGATTGCAATATTAAGAATTTACTATTAATTTAGAACTTATTATAACCAAAACATTGTTCATTAAGGTCAAAAGTCCTTAAATATTTTTCCTTAGAAAACATGAAAGGGGGAACTAAATTTCAAAAAACAACTTAAGACTAATGTTCATCATTCTTTCTTCAATTATATTTTATCCTGAAAACATTTTCTATGAAGAGCACTAATTAATTTTAAGAGGATTGTCTGTGGCAGAACTAAGCCTATTTTCAACATGGCTTCTTTATATGAGGTGATATAAAAAACAATATCAATATTCATAAAAGAAAATTTCCAAACTCCTCGAGACATTTTTTTGTCAATTTTAGTACATTTTTACTTTCACTTACCTATAGATGATATATATA
>NW_027106425.1:459275-462804 GCF_000696795.3 Halyomorpha halys | reverse complement strand
ATATAGTAAGGGAAAGTCTTGCGGTTGTGAAAGATTTCGACATAAATACATGTTTTGAGGCCCCCTGAATACCATGTGAGTCTGTGACAAGGCTAGCTCAAAAAAGGAAATAATAAATTTAAGAAAGGTAAATGTCAAGGATGTAAAGCAACTTTTTCAATAAAATCAATCAACCTGAAGTGCCACATTATAGAATTGATTTTTCACAATTTTTCTATTTTATTGAAAATGTTTCAACAATTTTGATTACACTAGGCATATAAATGTACCATTAAATGATCCTTAACATCAGCTAGGTCTTATCTTCATGGAAATAATATAAAATTTTCAAAATGGCTTCCTCTAAAACACCTTTAATGTTTTTTTGTTTTAAATAATTAACCATTTCACATTTTTTTGTGTAATGAAAAATAGATAAATATGAACTAGAAAAGGATTTGATAATTAATTTAAGGAGATAAAAAGAAAAATATTTTTTCCAGGTTGATAACACTTTTTTGAAAATAATAGTAGTAATATAGTCTTATTACATACTGTTGGAAAGCCAAAAATTTTAGAAAAAATAATATCTAACACAGAAAGTCATTGAGTAGGTAAAGGAGAATGATGAAAATTTCATAAATAAAAGGTCTGTTTCTCCACCAGATTTTTGTTTACCTACAAAGCTCATAATCAATTCAGTTTGATGTAAACTATCCTGAACTTCTTAAGTACCATATTCTCTAAACTCGAAAGAATTTATTTCATTAAACAGTCACAAATTTTGTAGGAAATATAAAAGGAACAGAAACTAACTATCAAGAATATGAAACTACAGAGTTTTTATTAATATGTCAATTAAATTTTTTTTTTTACTCCCTTCCTGGTTATTTCTGATATAGGGGGGTTATCTACAGTTTTCCACCCTATTTAACCATGGTAGGGGGTCAAACCCCCATTTCATAGGACCACCACTAAACCACAGCAGATTTGAACTGGCACCATTGCAATCACGTGCAAGTCAAAGTAGTTTAACTTACTACTACTACGTGCTACTAACAGCACTCACATCTCAATGAACTTAGCCAAACACACATAAAGAACAACAAATGAACAGAAAAGAAATGAGTATCGATGAATAAGAATCTAATAACTCTTAAAATTCACCCATTTCTATAAACAATAGAAAGTAACTATCAATACTAGGTAATTAAGAAAGTAAAACACTAAGAGTATTTAATATAACCAAGATATTTACGTGCACTGGGAAATTTGAATAAATAAAATCCATAGATATAATAAAAAATTTATAATTTTAAAATGAATAGAAAAATGGAAACAAAAAAAATTAATAAGATTTTTAACATCAGAATATTTAATCAGTCTTTTGATAAAAATAATATGAAGCTAGAACTAAACATTAATGTATAGGTAGGTATTCTACGCAATAAATGTTATTAATGGCGATCTTTAAAATTACAGAAGAGACAAATCTAAAAATAAAAGTAATTGATCAACTCAATTTCTTCATAACAGAAAGTATTTACAAGCTAAATATATTTCAAGCGTAAAATACAATAAAATAACCATTGGTCGATTTGCTCTCCTTATATTATAAAAATGAAGTTTGAATTTGAACACCATAAACTTTAGTTTTTCTCTTGGTTTATGTGATTAAAAAGATAAATATTTAAAGTGTAGTAATCTTCACTACTAACAAAAATTGGTACGAGTTATAGGTTTATTAATTGTGCTAATATATAAATATATATAGACCATGGTAACAGAGAAGCTAACTCGAACCAATATACTGAACTATCAATATAGTTCGATAATATCACTCCAAAACAATCACAGAGTAAACAATTAAAACTATATCAAGCATTAAATAAATTTATAACATTTGATAATAAATGATAATATTGTTTGCAAAATGGTAACATAAAAACTTACTGAACTCCTTAAAACTAAAAAAAATGAGCAATAACAATGTAAGATGATTCCAAAAAAAATAACATAAAAACAATAATACTGTAGAGTAGTATTTCACAGCTAAGGTATAATAATTTAGGACAAAAAACACTCCACAGGAATAAATGGTGCCTTTGAAGAACTACGTAAGTTGAGTAGAAAATAGCATATGAGCAGGAAACAAATGGAATAAACCAATAATATTCTAGTTCTTCATCATAAACGCTGAAAAGTTAAAAGAAATACATATAAGATATTGAATGGAATATAAGATTATATAAATAATTTATAGATAAGGACACCTTCACTATCATACACATATATTAATGAGGTGTTTATAGTTGACCATAGATTAATATGAGAAGAAGATGGTCAGGAGTGCAGTTAGCAAAGTACGAAAATTAATAAAACTTATTTATTAGTGTGCCAACATTTAATAAATAAGTTTTTGTTTATTTATGTATTTTTGCTTACGGCACCCCGGACCATCTTCTCCTCATATACATATATAGGATCAGAAAGGAATACTGTTTTGGCAAGCTCTATGAGGATTTCTCTTGAAAACTGCATTAGTAACAGTTTAACATAGAAATCGACACAAATTGATTTAGATGACATACAAGTTTAATTCAGAAGAAAACTATTAAAAGCAATAGCAGAAAATTTAGAAAATGCAGTCAATTACTAAACAGGCAAGGGAAATATTAATATGAATTGTGCGGAGTTATTAAATATGTTTTAAAATAGTCTTATTTAATACTTTGTGATCTAAAGCAGACTATGGCAAAAAATTGTTTAGTGAATAGTTTAAATATGGCTAATGATTCAAAACATCACTAAAAAACATTATGTTACAATAAAAAGTATGTAAAAACATTTTATTAATATATTAAATGTAGTGTTAATTTCTTCCTGATCTATTCAGATGAATATCATTTTTAAAAAGATGGAGTATTTTTTCTAATTATCATTTTTTTAATTTAAGTCAAATTTTGAAAATTCTTATTTTATCTTCATATAAACTCATAAGAATTCTTAAATTTATTTCATAAGCATTTTGGTAACATTTATTTTCCCAAAATGACAACTGGACTTGGTGTAATGAATGCATGTTATAAATGGTTACTTAAATATACGTAGATATTGTTTAAAAATTGTTAAATAATTAATAGGAAAAAGCCCTAAAATGGATGTTAACAAATAGTGCATAATATTAATACAGAGATAGACTGATATGATGAGAATATTGCAACTTATTGATGAGGAAAAAATTCCAAAAAATAATTATTATATAATATTGTGATTTTAATTAATAAACCATTTTTGGGAGATAAATTTCACCAAAATATTTATGAAATATTTTGTATCGTTTGCAGAAGGCTGATAGAAATGAATGAATACACATAAATACCAGGGCATTCAAAAAGTCCTGTCGTTTTTCGTTTGTTCGTTGTTTATTTTGATTCTAGAGTGTTTGCTAATTAATTCCGTTCAATACAACTTTTATCCATGTAAACACAAATGTTTATACTTTATGAATAGGAGGCTAAGGAGGATTAATTTAATGCAGTCACCATCC